>NC_086250.1:32722943-33022943 GCF_021018805.1 Prinia subflava | reverse complement strand
CGTCTTTTGGAAGGCAAAAGTACATCCACGTCTCTGTTGACACCTTCTCTGGCGCCGTCTACGCCTCTGCACACGCAGGAGAGAAAGCACGAGACGCCATCAGTCGTCTAATTCAGGCTTTCTCGTTCATGGGCATCCCCAAGGGGATCAAAACTGACAGCGGCCCGGCGTACAAATCCAGTGAGTTTGCTGGCTTCCTGCAGCAGTGGGGAGTGGAGCACAAGACTGGCATCCCCCATTCCCCCACAGGCCAAGCCATTGTAGAAAGGACCCATCAGGAGATCAAATGGGTCCTCAGTCAACAACAACAAGTGCCGAAGATAGAACTGCCGTCAATCAGGTTGGTCAGGGCGCTCTACGTAATCAATTTTTTAAATTGTTCCTTCGAGGTGTTTAACCCACCAATCGCGAAACACTTCGGTTGCAACGCAGACTGGAAGTTTGTGCCAAAACCACCTGTCTTGGTGAGATCACCTGAAACGGGAAAAGTGGAGGGCCCATTTGACCTTGTGATGTGGGGGCGTGGGTATGCCTGCATCCTCACGCCTGCCGGAGTCAAATGGGTCAAACGTTTTGTGAAAAGGAAGAGGGAAAGAGAAAATGACATTCCACAGGTGGCATTGGTGGCGCTCTGCCGCCGAAGAAAAATCTCCATTCAGACCCCCCTCCCTACTCTCTGGGAATGGGAACAAACCACACCCCTGTCCTATTTTATCGAAGATAACTGATCTCATTTTTCTTTTCAAGTTTACTTTGCAGATCCAGTCCGACCAAGAACAGCCATGCTGAGCCTCCCGACCATTCTTCTCCTGGCCAACATTCTGGCAGTTAATCAGGCTTGGATCGTCCCACAGCCACAAGCCAATGTGTGGGCTGTGCTTGCCAGATCAATGGGACAAGATCACATCTGCCTCAACCAAGTGTCTGCCTCAGACCCGATGTCCACATGCCTCGTGGGGATCCCTTTTCAGAAAGAAGAAATGCCCGAGAAATTAATTTATTATGCCAAACGGATAAGTAAGATCCCCCGTGTTAATCCCTTTATTAGTTGGAGAAACTTTATGTTTAATCTAGAAAGTATGAGAGATGAACCCCAAGAGCTGGAGCTTCTTGGATCAGCCAAAGCTCCAGCCTGCATTCAGATTACTAATTCGGCCAATGCTCTCGATCACCGCACTAAGCATATAGTCCAACCTAATATGCTATACCGTGCACATTCATGGTGCGAGAGAATGGCCAAAGGAGTTCTTCCCCCTCAAATATACAATGATCCAAAAAAGTTGCCTAAAGGAGTTTTCCTAATCTGTGGAGACCGGGCTTGGGCAGGCATCCCCTCTTGTCTTTCCGGAGGTCCGTGCACTCTAGGAAAGGTGGGGCTGTTCACACCCAACAAGACACAAATTATGAGCTGGAAAGAAAAACAAAGTAAACAAAGTGGTGCACACCATTTGGCAATCTCCAAAAGAGATCTCAAAAAATTAGATCCGGACTGCGACTCAGAAATTATTCATTGGAGCAAAACTAAAGGAGTTGCAGTCACGATTTTTGCCCCATGGGTTTCCATTGCCAAAGCCATGGGAGAAATAGGACATTTAGAGTGTTGGGTGGCGGAACAAGCCAACTTGACTTCCACAACCCTATTTAATCTCCTGCAAGAAGAGGAAATAACGAGGCAAGCCACTCTCCAAAACCGAGCGGCCATTGACTACCTCTTACTCCTTCACGGTCACACGTGTGAGGAGTTTGAGGGACTTTGCTGTTTTAACCTATCGACACGGGCTGAGAGCACGTGAAAGTTGATTGAGCAGATGCAGAACATGGTTGGTGAAATAAAAAGAGAAACTGATGATTGGTTGGGCAACATTTTTAAAGGTTGGGGGCTTTCTGGATGGGTCAGGTCCATTTTAAAAACCTGTCTGTTGATCTTGTTTATCATTTTAATTGTTTTTATTGCTTTCGGACTAATCAGGAGAATGTTATTTAAGTTAGTTTCAAGTTCCACATCTCTCCCCTATCCGGCTGCTGCTCGGATCGTCATGGCCACAGCTCCTGAAATAGAGTTGGAAGAATTTGAAGAAGAGCTCGAGGAACAAGACAGTAACGAGAATCTACCGCATGATCAATGGCCAACGCAGCAGACCTGGTTCGCAGAGTGTTATCCAGATTCTGAGCATTTGCCAAACCTGCCTCAGTTCCGTTCATTTTAATAAAAAGAAAAGGGGGAGATGTGGCAGTGTGTTAATTTAATCAGTTATATTTCATATGTTCTCTGTACTTGTTCAGTTCTATGTACCCTACCCCCTAATTGATATTCCTTTGTCTCCCTCACATGAGTTATTTTTAGCTTGCACCTGTACTTGTTATGTAACTATTCAGTTATGTGTCAGTTACCCTTCCCGCCTTTGTAAATCCCCTCCTACCCTCTCCCGATTAGTCCATGTTATGTTTCTCCACCCCTGGGTCCCTCAGCAACTGGCCCTGGTTGGCTAGTGATAGCCAACCACTCCCCTTGCTCCTCCCTGCTAGGCCTGGACAAAACCCCACTGCATACCTCCCTCCTGGGCCAGTTCTGGGCTGAGGAGGTGGTTTCAATAAACCCCTCTGTTCATTCAGAGCTGTCTCCTCCTTTCATTCCTCTGTCTTGTCACTTTACATTGCCCACAAGAGCCCATTCAGGAGAACAACCCACTGGAGTCAGCCCTGCCTGCGCTGCTCGCAGGCTGACCCTGAACGACGCCTGTCTCAGTGCCTGGGCCTGCCGGGGACAGGGTCCGCTGACCCTTGTAGGCACCGCGACAATGGCCATCTTCAGGGATGAGCCAGTTCTGGCGATCCCTGAGGAGGGTGGGGCAGTGATGGCACAAAGGGGCCGAGCGCTGGTGTGAGGCAGGGCTGTGATGTCACAGGGTGTCCTGGCCACAGCACTGTGACATCACCCGCCACCCCTATATAAGCCAGGCCAGGCCCTACAGCCGCCAGTGCGCTCGCGATGGGACGTGCCGGAGCCATGAGTGACGGTGGTGTCCTGCTAGCCGCACTTGTCCTGCTGCTGGCCGCTGTGGTTGTCTGCTGGGCCATCGGCCACTGGCAACCATGGCAGCGGCAGACACGGACACCCAAGAGGAGCAAGCGCCCCTTGGTCCTGCCCAGAGGCTCACAGAGGAACCGAGGAGCCCCCGCGGCTCCCAGGTCCTGCGGGCCTCGGGCCACCTCTCGCAAGCGGCCACGCGCTCCCGCCAGCCCCACGCACGGCGCCTGCAGCTGCCGCCGCTGCACGGCAGCGGCCCGGGAGCTGCAGGAACTGATGCTGCTGCTCTGGGCTGGCAATGGGACACGTGTGCCGCTTTACGCGGGGATGTGGCAGGCACTGTGGAAAGGAATGGAGGAGCTGGGGAAGCGAGGCCACCTGCCCTGCTGCGGCTCCTTCAGCTCCTCCACAAGTCCCCATCCCTGCAAGAGGCTGCTCCCAGCAAGACTCTCCATCCCTGGGAGAGCCTGAACCCCTGCAAGGATGGCACAGCAGCGGAGACCACCCGCCATCCACACAAGAAGCTCAGGCTGTCAGAGACCCTCCATCCTGCCAGGAGCCTCTGCTACCTCTGACAGCCTCCATCCCTCCCAGAGGCTCAGTGAGACCTGTCGGCCTGCAGAAGATGCAGAAGGAGCCCATGGACAGGTCTCCCAGCTCCCTTGGGCTCACGGACTTCAACGGCACAACCCTGACGCTTGACATGGCCGGGGAAAGCCCTGAAGTCCACATGGGAGCCCAGCCCGAGGCAGGGGAGCCTTCTCAGGAGCAGCTGGTGGAGCAGCAAGTGTCCTGGAGCCAGCAGGTGTCATCCCGCAGGTCCCAGGACGCTGTGTTAGCTGTGCCAGCTGGCAACAGCCCCAGCCTGGTGGTGGAGGCGATCCTTGAGACACCAAGGAGATTCCTCCATCTCCAGGAAGCTGCCGCACCACAGCCCTCGACTACCTCAAAGGCCTTTGTAAAAGCAGGTGAGAGCTTCTGAGGAGCTGTCAGAGGCTCCCCTGGGGCTCCTGATGGGCATCCTCAGGTCGGGGCCCCTGAGAGCGGCCTAGTCCCTGGCTGTTTCCAGTGCCACAGGGCAGCGTCAGGCCCGCTGGAGCGGTGTCTCCTCCTCACAGCCCGACGGCACCTCTGTTCCGATGGAGATCACGCTCATGGAGAAGGTGGACTCTGGTTGCTACAGCATCATCCAGCTGCTGGACTGGTTTGAGCTGCCTGACGGCTTCGCGCTGATGATGGAGCGTCCGGAGCAGTCGCGGGATCTCCTGCAGCTCCTGCAGGAGCACGGGTTCCTGTGCGAGGAGAACGCGCGCTGGCTGTTCTGCCAGGTGCCCGGGACATCAAGCTGGAAAACCTCCTCATGCACCCGGAGCGTGGAGAGCTGAAGCTCATCGACTTCGGCTGTGGCACCTTCCTCCAGGAGCGAGCCTTCACGCGATTTGCCGGTGAGCCGAGAGCCCCAGCCCGGGCCCTGCTCCCGGTGCCAGGCACTGCACGGCCCCGTTCCCTCCTCGGCCGTGGGGGGCGGCGTTCAGCCGGCTGCCGCCTGTCCTGTGGCACGGGGTGGACACTGTGCCCCAGGAGCTGGCTGTCAGCCCTGCCCACACAGGGGGGCTGCAAAAACCAGGCCCCAGGCCCTCGGCTTGGCAGGCCTGCAAGGGCTGGGGCTGCTCCGCCGGCCTTCTCTGCTTGGAGAAGGGGTTCTCGGCTGTGGCCGGTTGGCCGGAGGGCGCGGAGTGGCCTCTGGGTGGGGGGGGAGGTTGTGGCCGGCGGTGCAGCCCCTGCCTCTGGCAGGAGGCTGGCGCCAGGCTCTGGAAGGCAGCAGCCTGTGGCTGGACAACGCTGCCTGTGTCCCCTAGGAACACAGGTGTACAGCCCGCCCGAGGTGGTCGCCATGGGCTGCTACTGCGGCGATTCGGCGACCGTGTGGTCCCTGGGCGTGCTGCTGTACGCAATGGTGTGCAGGAGCCTCCCTTTCAGGGACGACCGCCCCATCGTGCTGGGGCAGCTCGTCTTCGGGCCGCAGGTCTCCCCAGGTTGGTATCCGGCCTCAAGAAGGCGGCTTTGGCAGACGGCAGCGTGCAGCCCGGTGTGGCCCTCCCGCAGCTCAGCGGCCCCTGCCCTCAAGGGCTGGCCGCAGGAGGCGGCCCGTGCCGCCGGGGTCCGTGCGGCACGCCAGCTGAAGGAGGGGGCCGTGTCCCGCCCTGCCGCTCTCCCGCACGGGGCCCCATCGCTCTGGGCCCGGCGCGGCTCTGAGCACACGCAGCACGGCCTGGGCTCTGCGGGCCTCGGGAGGCGCCGGGCAGGAGCCTTCTGCAAGTGACCGCCGCTTTCTGCCTCCTCTCCGCAGAGTGCCAGCATCTGATCTGCTGGTGTCTGTCCAAGCACCCCGCAGACAGGCCACAGCTGGAGGAGATCTTGCGCCACCCTTGGGTGTGGGACTGGCAGTTTTGATGCCTTGCCAGAGCCTCTGCAGCACCCAGGTACAAAGGCCCGGGCAGGACTCAAAGAAAAAAAAAAAAACCAACTACAAATTAAAAAAGAAAACAACTACCAACCCATTCTGGGCTGTCACGTCTGGTCCTTGTCAGCCGCTTCAGCTGAGGAAATGCCTTGGGAAAAGGGGTAATCAGATTTTTCTCCTCAGGCTTTTGATGCCTTTCCTGCGGGATGGTGCTTCTGTGTGTTCAAGCACAGGCTGTAGTACAGGTAGGAGGGGCTTTAACAAGCCAAGAAATGCAACAGGGAAACAACAGCTGCCCTTTCAAGCTGCCGCAGCCTCTTGGTGTCTCTTGAATGGAAACGAGGGCTGTGTGTGCATGCCAAGGGCCAGCAGGTGGCAAGAACAGAGATGTTGCTCCTTTCCAAAGCCGTGAGAACAGTCAGATGTGGCAAAACTTCATTTCAGGTTGAGCTCTAACAAAAACTCTTCCTCTTTCTTCCCCTGAAGTGGGACACAGGGCTGGGCCCTTGACCAGGTGGGTGCAGCCTCCTAAGCTATGGGCATGGAGCCCGCAGGAAACACTGAGACGCTGGAGTCACTCCTGTGGTGCTGGGTTTATTGTCCCCCCCCCAAAATATCTTTCAGTGCCTTAAAAAAGATTGATGGAGATGGAAAGTGCAGTAAACAGTGTAGTCACAGGAATGCGCCCAGTTGCCTGCCCTGGTTCTGGGCAGGTGCCATCTATTAAACCTGTGCCACCTTCTGTCTACTGCCCTGGCCTACCAAAACAGCGTTTTTTGAAAAAAACGTTTTTTTCATAAACACGCCTGCTCTTCCATTTTTCTTCCGTTTTATGAGTTATGCCGACCCTTATGAATGGTTGTCCAAGCCTCTTGCTGAAGACCTAATGTGAGCTTTGATCCTTCCAGCCCACTGTGAGGGGATGGTGAGAGCTCTGTGTGTCAGCCCTGGTCTGGAGGCTGAGCTGGGAGTGACAGTTCTCTCCTTTGTTACCTGTGAGCCATGACTGCCAATTCTGCAAGGGCCATGACACATTTCCTCCAGGACCAGGAGGTCCCCGTGTCCCCACAGGCCCGGGATGCCTTTGACCACAGACCCCGTCCTGCTCTGCCCTGGCCCAAGAGCCATTGGGAGCTTGGAGGTCTCCAGTCACTCCATGGTTTCTCCTCAGGCTAGATGAGCTGGTGGTGCTCTGGGAGCTGCCAGGGTCCCTCCTCACTCGGGAAGCTTGTGGGTGTTTGACACGTGTGGGTGTTTTCCCAGATTATCCCCATTTCTTCGTGGGGTCACTGCTTGCCCCTCATGGCTTGCCCTAAAATGGCGGCTCCTCCCTCAAGCTGGCGGTCATTATGAGCGGACATTGGGGCTCGGCTAGAAGTGGAAATGGTCCCAAATAGCCGTGAACTCCTGTGGGAACCATGCCAGCAAGGAGGTCGCACTACTCCTTTCAGGGAATTGTGGAGAGTCAGAAAGTCTCTGCTGAGCTTCCTTTTCTGAAGGCTGAGGTCCCCCAGCTCCCTTAGCCTCTCCTCATCAGACTTATGCTCCAGAGCCTTCATCAAAGGATCACTTCCAGCTGCTGAGGCACAACCTACTTAAAAATTCGCCAGCAGAAAATGCTCCTTGTCTGCGACACGGAGGAACCCTGTGCGAAAACGAGGGCGCTTTTCGGCGTGGTTGCCTGTGTAAAAGCGAAGGAGCCATCCCAGGCACAGCTCCACAAATCTGGGAGCCGCCGATCTGCAGCCCAAGCGGCTCCGCAGCGGCCAGGCCAGCCCGGGACTACTCGTCGGGACTCCCCTGGTGCCGCCCCGCCCGGGCCGTGTGTGCCCGGCCCCGCCCCGCAGCCGTGCCCAGGAAGCTGGCAGGGGGCTGCGGGCGTGGTAGGCAGCTGCCCGGGGGTGAGCGGGGAGCCCGCGGGCAGTGCCGGGGCTGGAGCGGGGCTGGCACCCGGCGCTGCCCGGGCCGGGGGTGCGGAGCGCGGCCGCGGACCCCTGGCAGGCGGCGGGGGCGGGGCCGGGGCGGCCGCGGTGCTTTGGAATGATCAGCTGGGAATGACCAATAAGCTTGGTTTCTCATTTCTACATGCTCTCTTGCCTGTAGATTGTAAATGAGCATGAAATCGTACATTCAAGTGGGAATTATGTGGAAATGAGACCTATCGTATATCCTCATTTTAATGGGGCATACATGTAATGTTGACATTAGAACATTACATTTGCTGCATGGAGAAATGATTGATCGCTAGGTCATGCTAAACTTGCCTCCCTACCTAAAACAATTATAATAAAAGGAAATAAAAACAGAGGAGTTCACTAGTTAGTATCTATATTTATTTCTTTTGAGTAGCAAAAGAGTTTTGCATAAGCACTTTCAAAGAAAAAATGTTTTGGAATGTCAAAGTATTAAATATACATCTACATGAGAAATGAAAACTGTTACTTTTTTAGGATGTGAACTTGAAATTCAATTTAAAAAGCTGAACAAAATAAAGAAAAACTGCTAGAAGGTGCCTGTTTGATTGAAAGAATGATGTGCTTTAGCCCATCTTTGACTCCTATTTTATATTGTTGAATGGCAACTCCCTTGGAGAGAAGAATTTAGAACTGAAGTGCTGACTTAAACTTCATTACATCTTTACTATAACAGAAAGACAGTCTCATTTAGTAAGTTTGACAGTATAATTTCACTATGTTTTGAAACCTTTTTCTTTTGACGTGTACTTTCCCTAGCTGAAAAGATGTTCTAAGACTAATGGACAGCTGTATATATTTTTTAAACATGCACCAGGTGTCTGCTGCTTAACATTTGTCAGTCTTACATCATTATCTGTGAACAAATGTTCCTAATTAACTTGAGCAGGAGGTGCTGAGACAATACAAGGGTCAGCTGTATCTGGGGTGCTGTCAGCTTCATTTTTTACAAAGCTAAATACCTGATATATTTTAAGATATGAAATTTTATGTTCTCTCATGATATCTTCTGATGGTCAACCTTTATGGCCTGACCTCAGAGGCTGTTGTAACTAAATGTACAGGAATACTGCAAGTGGTCTATAGACATGCTAATTGTCTGTGTCTTTTGTGTTGGAAATGCATGTGGTAATAAATAAACCTTTGTGGTGCACTGTGCTTCTTGTAAATTTATTCTTTTCCAGGTCAGCTGTAATTTAAATAATCACTAATTATCCATTTGATTGGGTTTTTTTTTTTTTGGAAAAAAGCCCTAGGTATAATCTTGTAATTCACAGGTGTCCTGGTTCCAGCTGGGATGGGGGATGGCCAGGATCTGGAGGATATTTTATACTGCCTCCTATGCTTGTCTAAGGACAGGGGGAAGGGTTCTCTTGTGGTCAGTGAGCAAGGAGGCAGCTGCCAGCAAAGGCCAGCTCCCTCTGGGAATGACGTGGTTGCTGTTACTGTTGGTTTTCTTATTCCATTCCTGTTTCCAGTAAATAATTCTTCTCTCAGCCCGTGATATTTACCTTTTGTGCTTCCAATTCTTCTCTGCAGTGGGATAGGGAGGGGGAAGGGAGAGTGAGAGAGCAGCACATGATTTGGAGTGCTTCAATGGGAGCACTGAAATGGGGAATACCATTCCTAAACCACAACAAGCAGCTTTTAAGCATGGCAGAAGTACTGCTTCCAAAAGGTAATAAGAAGGTAACTAAGAAAACCAAGCTCATTGTAGGCAGACAAGCTCATTGTTGGCAGCACTAGGGTATGAAAATAGTGTATGTGGGAGGCAGCAGAATGAAAAAGACCAAGAAGAAATCATGGTTTTTAACCTTACACTAAGGCAAGCAATACAACAAGAGCTCTTCTAAAAAAAAAAAAAAAATATATATATACACATATGGCCAGACCTTTCTTGATTTATTTTTACTTTAACCCCTTTTTACCTCAGTTTGCAGCAAATTGATATTTGATGTCATATAAAAGTTGTCTCTGTGCAAAAGAATAACAGTAAAAAAGCATATATGATGCCAAAACTATATTATATATAAACTGTTTCTATTTTTAAGCAGACCTCTCTATGCAGATCTGCATATATCAATACCTTAATGGATTTCCTTTTTCATAATTTTGAAATATTTTTGGATATTTTTTGGATAAAATATTTTATGGATAAAATAAAGCTTACTTCATTTGTTATACTTCTGCAATTAAGGTGCAGACCATATTTTCCAAGCTTGAATTTCATAATTTTAAACAACTCACTGCTTATTCACTGAATTTTCTTCAACCTTTCTCTCATG
This sequence comes from Prinia subflava, assembly GCF_021018805.1. Lineage (NCBI taxonomy): Eukaryota > Metazoa > Chordata > Aves > Passeriformes > Cisticolidae > Prinia > Prinia subflava. The sequence continues at coordinate 33,013,193 of NC_086250.1, read as the reverse complement.
CTCAATTTTACTTATGAATTGATTGTGTTTTTTGACTCTCAAATCGAACCTATTAATTGTCTTTTAATTTTGTCTTTTAACTTGTTTCCCAAGTCTATATTTACTAATATAGAAAAGTGCAAGATTATGATCTCCAGAAGTCCCTTCCAACCGTAACTATTCCATGATTTTGTGATTTATTCTCTTGGAGTTGATCTTAACACATTTGACTAATAATAGAATTTAATCTATTATTTTGACAGTAGCCCTTTAAAAAACCAGGTTAAATAGTCATTCTAGTCCTAAATAACATAATTTTAATGGCAGTAATTATATGTCTTGCTTTTATATACCATATTATTGAGGACTATATGAGAGAAAGAATGGTTGAAGAAGCTTTGAATGATCTTTGAACATAGAAAAATATTTAAGTGCCAAATCAGCCACTATTCTCTATGGTAAAAAATTGAAGATGTCCTGATTTCAGCCAATACTACTTTTATATTCACAAAATCTATCTTTAGTATATCTAATATTGGAGTCCTGATATCAGACAGGCATAACTTATGATAACTGTGTTGTAAACTACATCTGTTCCTTTTCATCATTGCTTCTGATGAGGCAAAGAAACTTTTTTTTTTTTTTTGGAATAATTTTTATGTTTCTCACCCTTTATTACATCTTCACACTACTATTAGCAAAGTCTGTTAAATCTTGTCTTTTCAATCATTCTACAAAGCTAAAACTTGTATTTTACCCTCAGTTGCCTGTGACCCCTGTCTTTCTTGATATATCATTATCAAATACTGCCAGTGTGACTACAGCATGAGTTTTAGTGTTACTCTGTTGCAGGTTTGTTAGTCTCTTGTCTTTGGCCCAATTCACTCCTCTGCTTGATTTCCAGAGTGTTTCCCAAACTGACCTTCTAAGCTGTTTCAAGATGTTCAAAATACCTTGAGGATGCAAATGGTAATGCTAATAAATAACTGCATTATGAGGTATTGAGGCTGATCTTTTCTTCAAATAAAAGGACTTATTAAGGTAAAAATGTAATGACTTCCATTCCCTTACTTAGTTTAACATGAGAAACTGTATTTTTTCTCAACTAAAGAGTGTTCTACGATTTCTGTCTTAAAAGGAATTTTACTTTTCTATGGGACTTTTTTAAAAACCAAATGTATCAGAATATTATCATTCTCTGTCATCAGATCTTTGAAATTTACATTAACCTTTTGTTATAGAAATATTTCATATATATATTTATTAAAATATAATTCAGCTCAAATTTGGGGTGCTTTTTTCTTCCTCCACCACCCTTTCAAAGGAAGGTGACTATAAATCACTTGACAACTTCAAAAAAATGTGATGAAAAGATGGAAGTATCAGAGATTATTTGGTTTATACGAGCTTTTGGAAAATCAGTACTGAGTAAAAGTAAACGAAAGGCTGAATTCAGTCTTCAGGAATTATTCTTGGCGGTGTTTGGAGAGGCAATCAGCAACTAAGTTTGGACAGTGCCCACATAACTCCAAATATCTGCAGCACACAGTGTTTGCTGTCTGTAGTCAAGTCCTTGGGGGAATTGTAGCATTCACTGGGATTAGAGTTTATAACTACTCTGACACTGAGCTGTTCTAAACAGTTTGATAGTTCTCAAGAAATCCTGTACACATTTCTTCTCCAAGTTTGGAGTCAAAATCATAATTCTTGCAATCAAGAGTGAATAAAAAATTCTTACACTAAGCCACCCAGCTATCAATCTGCTAGTAAAATCTATGAGCTCCAAGCACAACAAGAAAGGCTGTTGAAACTATTAAGGCAAAGCTAAGAAGAAAAGCATTGCTTCATAGCATGTGGTATGAGAAAAACGAGAGAATGAGTAAGAAGACAAATGAGGAATACTATGTGTAAAAGAATATCATGATAAGATAGATTTTTGTGTGTGTATATATATATATATTCTAATTTATTATTTTGTAGCTCAGAAAAGCTGTCTTGATGCTACACAGAGTGAAAATATTTGTTTAAAACCACAGAAAATAGGGATATCAGAAACAAGAAGCTGATTTTTCAGGGTATGACATTAATGTATAATATATAATATACTGCCATTCTGGATATAGTGATGGATTGATTTGATTTGTTGAATTAGAAATACATGAGTCCTCACACAAAATGCAGAATGTCTTTGAAAATCCCCTAGGACTTTGTGAACTACTACAGACTGCACTTCAGGGAAATGACTGACGAATCTGTAAGTAAAAAATGAGTTATTGTTTTTGATTCTATGAGGAGACAACACTAGGATTCTAAAAGCCATATTTTCAAAGTTCGGGTCCTGCATTTCTGTTTATTATTAGTTTAACTTGATAGATGCAAAAAACCACCAAAAAACAAAAACACCAAAAAACCACAAAAAACCCCAAAAAACCCACAGTGAAGTTGTCTACAGTTGCCCACACATTTGTGAGTGGTAGAATAAATATGTTTATTCAGTTCTTTCTTCTGTTTACTTATTAAAGCAAAATACAAGCAAGATTCCGACTTAGAAACAAATATTCCTAAAATTTTAAATGACGTAAAGCTTAAAATTGATAAAATCCTAGAATTCCAGTGAAGCTGATGAAATTACACTGAGTTTGAATGAATGGCCTGGGTATTCGCTTCTCTTTCTTTTCTTATTCTAATATTGTCTTGAAATCACTTTTAAATCAGTCACATTTTGCCTACATTAGAGTTGTATAGCTTTTTTCAGCTTCAGCTGAAGCTTTCCTGAAGTATTAAGTCTTAAGTTTTCCTTTTTGATGAATATTTTAACAATACATTTTTTTCCACTGTACTAGCTGCTACTGGAAATCCAAGACATTATGTCGTTAGTTTCAATTTACAAAAAAAACCCCAACAATTTTAGCAATTTCTTAGGTAATAATATAGTACAAACTTTTCATCATATAGTTTTCAAAGTGCTTTTAAAAATTGTCAGAAAAAAAAACCTCGCTGAATAAAACACATAGAAAATAAGACATTAGTAATAACAATGGATCCTGTCAGTTGGTTTTACATAAACAATAAACCTCAGAAGAAGAATATAGTATTATGGAGCACATACATTTTCCAGAAAGCACATACTGTGTGATGTTACCTGACAGTGTAAAGAGATTTACAACGAAAAATATGACTAGAAATGTGTAAGCTAATCCACTGAGAGAATACCGAATGCAAAAACTACATAAAAATGCTATTAAGAGGTAAAGAAGTCTGCCAGTCTGACTTAGTATGAGCTAGCTGGACCTAAATATTGCTTCTATTTTCCAAATATGTTGCTATAGTCCGCAGCTGTGTTGCAGACTCAATTTAAAATTCTCATTCTGGGGTCAATGGTTTCCCCATTTAGACTTTGACTATGGGTAAAAACAAATAAAACGTATAGGAAAAAGCAGAACTTGAAGCACATGGTTCATGATTTGGTCTTGTGACAATGCAGAAACCAAAATATATTCAGGATTTGAACCAACATTTGCCTTCCTGTCATAGAGGGTAGAACCTACCCACACTGCCTCTTAATTTCAGCTATTCTAGACTGCAGGTGTAGAACTACAGACACATTTGTACACAGATTCCTGTAATGTAAATTATTCTTTCTATAGACTGTATTTTAATACTACCTAGTGTATGGGTTAGTGACATTTGTTTCCCAACTATTATTAACTAACACTAATATTTTTAAATAAACACTTGAATGTTATTCCTATAGATTCATAGATTTTTGCTCTTTGTAGTTTTTCACTATAATTATTACAAGTTTCCATTAAAACAAATAGTGTTGCCATGAATTTTCCTGGTTTGCTGAGCGTTCATATTAAAGGAGAAGTCCGTACCTTCTCATGCTCTTTTAATGTAAACATCAGCTATGTTCTATAAACATAGCCATTGTTTTTACATTCCCTGCTGGGACAAACAAGACTGTGTGACAGTCCTCTTCACCAATGTGGTGTGGAGGTGGGAATTCCTTCCTCCAATCCACAGGCCTCATAGAAAAAGTATAAAAGTAGGTTTTTGTAAATAAACCGGGTCTTCTGCCCTGCATGCTCTGTTGCACCCAGATCTGTGTCCCCAGTCTGTTTTCTGGCTAGGCCTCCACGGTGATAAAATAGTATGATTTTAATTTCGAGCATTTAATGTTTTAAAATTTTGCTGATTTTCCAATGCTATACCTTTTCCTCAGGTTTTTTATTCCCTTTTGAAAATTCTATAATATTGTATAGGTAGTAAAAATCACATCAGCACAAAACCTGAATGTTCCAAGTCATTCAATAATACAAGTGTTTCAGTTTTCACCTTGTATGTGAATCACAGATTCTTTCAGGACTTCTACAGGCAATCATGACACTTACAGTACTTGTTGCACTTTGTGAATGTTATGAAAGTTCTAGAGTGGTTTTGGTGACTTTAAGTTGGTTGTTTTGAATTAAAGCTAAGTTATTTTCATATTTTATAGATGCTCTCGGACTGTCTCTGTAATATCCTGCAGATTTGGTATTCAGGTTTCTGTTAGTTTGAATTGAATCTTTTGGTTTTAGCAATTGATTTTGTCTTCCAGTTTAAAAAAAAATAGACCTGATAAGCATGCACATCCGTCTTAACTTCTTGGAAGACTTTATTACTTTATATTACTTAATAATTCCGTTGCATCTCCGGGAATCTGCAGAGAGAACTAGAAATGCCCCAAATTAGTTCCAGTCCTTTTCCCTTCCTTCCCTGGATTAAATGAGTCAGCAAAACAACAACTTTCAAAAATCCTGTTGGTTTATGTGAAAAATGTGAAATGATTAATTCATATTCTTATGGTTAATTGAAAAACTATAAAACTGTATATATGTGTGTGTTGTATGAAAATGTAAGTTTCAGGACACCTTGTAACATTTTGTTAAACCAAAATGTTGAAAAGGCAGGTGCCACCCCAGAAACTCCCATTCAGAAAGAGACAAAAAGGTTTACGGGAAACCGGCAGCCTCCTCGAGCACCGGGAGGAGACCTATCAAGATAAGGCGGCAGAACCATCAACAGCACCAGACTACACCCTCACCGGGCATCAAGCATCATCATCCATATCTCGACCATTCATCAGCCATAAGGATCTATAGAAACTGGACATTAACATATGAACTGAGAACTCTTTCCAGCCTGGTCGGAGACACCCTTGGATTTGAATAGCTAGCCGGGAAACAAAGGGAAATATGGGGAAATATTGCCAAGGGCAGAATAAAGTGTATAAAAACTAAGCCCTGAACCGGGCAAATTTGTGAACCGTAGGGGAGACAGCAGATGGCCAGGTTCTGTATCTCACGGTTCACCCTTGGCATTTTCCCGGGAAAAAGACTGTCAAGTATCTCCGCTGTTGGTGGGTTTACCGAAATTCTGTAATTCGATCTATGTTAATAAACCAAATTGTTATTTTAATTGGAATATCGTATTGGCATTTATAACAGTTTAGAGTTCAACAAAATCCGTGTCTACTTTTGATCATTATTCAACATCATTTCAGATACACTGAAGAAAGAATGGAAACAACATAGCATGAGTTATCCACATGGTAGACCACTTTTGGATGAGTCACAGAAACATCAGCTGTGATTGCCCATTACTGGTCATTGCCCAGAGAGGACCTTATCATAGCAAGAATTAATAGAAATTAGATCCTAGTAAGAAGAGAAGAACATTTTACCTCATGTTCATAGCTCTGATTGTTGAAAGCGTATGCCACCAAATCTAAGCAGTAAACATTCCTAGATACTTCTCACAGTTTCATGGACACAGCAGTTCCCATGGAAGATTGTAGATAGAGAAACTCACATTGGATAGAGAAACACAATAATGACTTGAGTTTATACATGTGTTTTCCAATTAATGTTTGTATACCTGTAAGACAAGTTTCCAAATATAGATTATGGTCTGTTTGGTGAGGCATGTCCATATATTTGTACTGGTACTTTTACATATATGAGTATGTACCTTATTTTTCAAGAATACACATACAGTGTTGGAGACATATTACAAGATGAATCCTGTTTCTAAAAGGTACCTCAACCACTGAAAGTAAAATCTTTTCCAAAGAGCAGCTGAAAACCTGTTTTTCATTTAAGGTGCAGCTACCTCTAGAATAAACTTCCATAATGTGTTATAAGCTGGTTGGCATTACACAGGAATTATCTGACCAAAATGCTTTGAAATTTTTCCTTAATGTTATTGTGGTGGCATGCCTTTGATCTACTGTATTCCAAATATATCTGAAATTGCCTATAGAAGAGATTACTCTGCATACAACTATCACAATCTGTACATAATCTAGTCTATTTTATGCTGGTTGCCTGTATTACCATAATAAGAATAAATAGTTTGAATTAATATTCTGCAGCACTGCCAATATACACATATTTTTACTTAACCCTCTAATAAAAATCACAAACTCAAAATAACTGAAGTAAGGTAAAAAAACCCAAAATATGGCAGTTAAGTGAAACTTAGAGAGGAAAGTACTACAACTTTGCAGCTGTAATGAGGAAAAACAGATGATAAAGTCTTGTGGCAGCTGTGCACTTCAGATAATATACTACAGAGATGGATGAATTAGCTCGGAATCATAGGTCTAGAGAGAAAAAAAGTGCGCACCCCAGGGACACTTATGTCATAAACTTTCATAAAACAGGAAAGAGTCTAGACAGGTGAAGGGTCTCCATTCAGAAAATTTACATGAAAGTTATTATTAGAAAAAAATGGCATCTGATACTTTTCATGTAGCTCTGGTTCATATCATGTTATTAACAATAATAATGTTCTATATGTTGTTCATACAAAGTCTCATCCTTTTGCTATGGATAGAATTTTGTGGCTGTGCCATAATCACCCAGGAAATTCACATCATCTGGTGCTGTACGAAATGCAAAAGTCTATATGAGTAGCTAATCTTTTTCTACATTTGCATTTTCAAAGCTGTAGAGATGATAACACGTGGTTTGTAGTTCTTAAGACTGTAGGAAAAAAGATATATGAAATCTCCCATGTGGTAAACTAATCAAATAAAACCAGGGAATACTGAGGCTGCCACTTTAATTTTCTGGAAAGATCCTACTTAGAAAAGTTGCAGCAGATTTATTCCTCAGGGGAGGTTCTTGAAATTGTTGTGTATTTGATCTGTTGATAGGTCAGTCAAGGAATAAACACCTCATAGGCAAATGAAGTTGATCTACTATGACATTTCTTCCAAGGGATCTCAAAGCATGACTTTAGTGGATAAAAGTGAAGGTAACCTGTCATGGATTGACTGCATGGATTTACTGCAGCTGCCAGGGATTAACTGCAGCTGGAGCTGGTGAGCATTTCTTGCAATGACGTAGCTGTTTTACAAAACTGCTCACTCATAGAAGCATAGCTTTTCACAAGGTAAGGGTTTAGGTTGTTTTTAGGGTACTTCTGTCAGTCTTAGGATGGAGCATCCAATTTGATAGCAGACCAAGGAATGGGGTAGACTATATCAATGGGCCTTGGTTTTGGACACCACTTTTAGTGCCAAGCTTGTGCTTTTCCTGTTTCTGGTTGGAGGTTTGGATTTGTTCCAGCTTCACATGCTAGCTGAGGAAACATGAGGTGTAGCTTATTTTGGGGCAAGTTTCAAACCTTCAAACCATTCTTTTGCTAAATGCATTTATTTTTGCATTAAAAATTGAAATAATTTAATAAGAATTATGTCTCTATTAGCTCTTGTTTGGGTCACTTCCATAAATAAGTATTTGACTTCAGTTTTATTAGTCATACTCTTGTGCCACTCTATGTTTCCAGCTGCCTCCTATACACATTCTCCCAAAAAACCTTGTCACAAAGAATTTTACAGATCAGCTAAGTTCAATAATGACTGGAATGTTTTGACACTATAAAAAAAGCATTTCTGAAAAAGGAGTTCTACCTTTGACAACAGGGTTCAATGGAAAGAAAGGAAATCCTGAAAAGCTTTTGTAGGAGCTTTTCTGTTCTCAGCTGAGCTATAACAAAGCTTTTGCAAGTACATCTTGCATTAGAGCTTTTTAATGTTTTTATTTTATATTGTAGGTAACATTACCAAAATAAATTTGTTCTTCCAATAGGGAATGCTTAATCCAAGACGATTCTGTCTCAGGGCTGGTTCAATTGATTTCATATTGTATATTTAGCTTTTTATTCTATCCAGAAAATATATAATCTTCTATGGTATTTAAAATTGTAAAAAAGAGTAGACAACCTATTTTTGCAATAGAATCAGAAAATAGATGCCAAAACCTGTGAAATTCTCAACTGAGAAGAGTTAAGTGATTAGACTAAGAAATAACTTCAAGATAACAGTTCTGTTTGAAAACAATATGATCATAAACACCATCTCAAACACTTCAGATTTCCCAGCTCAAGGAAGACAGCCCCTGTTACATGTAAGATTGAAATTTTGTTTCAAATATAATAAATAATTAAAATGTTAGAGCTAGAAAAACTTGGGGGGAAATATTAACATTTCTGTAAATAGGGGCATTTAATTTGTCCATTATTTTTATCAACACTGGTGATAGAAATGAGACATAAATTTGATACTCTCCATTTAATGTATCTTCCCACCAAAATTATAAATAAATAAATTCCAGCTTGGCCATTTAGGCGGTTGAGAACTGAAAGGTTAATGGCAGCATGAGGTAATTTACAGTGACCTAATCTGCATTACATCTGTATCTGTTGCTTTTTCCAGCCATTGATATCTGGTGGTTTGCATAACTGTCAAAAAACTCCATACCTCTAAACATTTTACAGGCTTTACCAGAAATGTATGATTCATTTTTTCAAGGCAAATTGAAGTTCAGTATGTGTAGTTTATTGAGAGCAATTTCTTCCCCTGCTGACTTTGCAAAAGAAAACCAAAATAATTATTATGTTTGAAATTTTACGTTCAAATTATTGAAAACTTTCTGATAGGCCATAGTCAGAAAATACAGATTCAGGTGTGTTTGATAAAAACTTGAGTTTAGCATCCTACTACTTCCACCAATGAACTTAGGTTCTCAATGTCTGGACTTATGAGATAATTTTTGTGATGCTTTGGTGTGATTTAATGGTGTATGGATTTTTTGTGATTCAGTGTTGTCTGCTTGTCAAGTTTAGTTTACCAGAAATAAAATGGAAGTTTAGATGACTTTGGGAACCTCTGTCCTTACTGAAAAGCAACTGTATTCTACAAGTCAGGTGTCTGATAGTCTAGCGATGTAAATATTTTTCGTAGATGGATCATAGTTTCGTGGAAATTTTGTGTTCATTAATTAGTAGTCCTTTTCTATCCATGGATGCAAGGTGCTTATGCTGTTCTACTGAGGCACCTTGTAATTTTGGTAGAGTAGGAATGGATTAATTTTGGAATACCTCAAAATGAACTCCCTAAATCCAGTTAGGTAAATCTTTTTTTTTTTCAGGTATCTTTGCTTTGTGTGTTTGTTTGTTTGCTGTGGGGGGGGGGGGCTATGTTTGTTTGTTTGTTTTAATTTGTCTTTCTTTTTTTCTCAAGAATCAATGTTTTCCTCAGAACTTGTCCTTTTCAACTTTGTTGAAAAATTCTAAGTAAATTTGATATTTACTTAGAGTAAGTTATGCAGACCACTTTGGTACTGATAAATTTGGAAATAACAAAAATAACTTGTTAAACCAGAAGTTTATCTGAGAAGCTAGGATATCTTTGTTGTAATATTTATAGAACCTGATATAGTGAAGCAGGATAAAGGTGGGTAAAAGCATCCCTCCCCAACAGAAATTAACTAGATAATTTGCTAAGGAAAAAGCTACTGGCTCTGAGTGCTTTAATTAAATTCACTGATTAACATCTGGTGCTGATCTTGGCCTGGATGACGGAGGGAAAACAGACACAGCAGAGTGAAAACAGGACTTTCTTGATGACAAGGTGTTAGCAAAGAAAGAGATTACAGAACAAAAGCTGGCTTAATTTACTACTAAAAGGTAAGATTTCAAGGAAGACAGAAAGTTAACTTTGTTTAAAATCACAATAAATTTCTTTGCTCTGTCTTAAAAATAAATGGTACTTTGGCATTAAGCAGGGTTACTGATCACAGCCCATGAACACTCATATAAAGAGGCATGTATGTCCAGTCCTAATAAAGTCTGAGGTTAAATAAAATTCTGGCAGACAGAATTTGGTAATGACAAACCTACTGAAAGCATAAGATGAACATGAAATCTTATTGCCAGAATGTCAAAGGGATAAGATGTGTCCTGAAAGAGTATCCATAAAGATACAATAGTTCAGAAATATAAAATATAAGCCAAGTGCATTACATTTTTTTTATGCACTGGCTTTAAGTGTGTAACTGTATAACTGTATACACTTTTTAGATTTATTAGTTAAAATAGTATTATCTGACAGGTTCAAAATAATCCAACTGTCCATTATCTGTCTCAGCTAATCTTGTATTTACCTCAAACCTTGGAAATGCAAACTTGACAAATATTTAATTACAAAAAATATATGAAGACTGGGCATTGAAAGAATTGAGTGAGAATGCATTGAACATTTAATGAATAAATAGGTTTGTGCCAATTTCTAGCAGTGCAACTTGCAGAGATCTTAATAAATGAATGTTTGCTAAGATATTAAAACAGAAAGCGTATGTGGCTTCCTAAGGGGAAAAAAAAATGCATTATATAAAATTGTAGCTAACAAAGGTTTTGTTGTTGCTTTGGGTTTGTTTTCTGGGGTTTTTTGGGGGAGGGAGGTTGGGGTTGTGGATGGTTCTTTCATTTCTTGCAGCTTTTGGAATCAACCTTCTATTAAAGTTGGAATTTAGATGCATTATAGATTGCAATTTAATTCCACATCATGTAATTTTCATGTAAAAAGGTTGATTGCTCAAATTGCCCAGTAAGCAGAGGGAAGTAAAACATCTGTTATTTATTTAATTTAATATGCATTTATCAGATAACGCTGCCAGTATGTTTGACACTATTCACTATGCAACGGATCTGAGAGTCAGACTGGTGCAATGCAATTCAACAGGAAAAATGTTCAATCTGTTTGCAAAAATATGTTTAGAAAATAATGCTTCTGCTGAGCGAAAAATTTACATGAAGAGTGTTTAATTAGTATTTCTTTTTCATTCCTTATGAGAGTACTAGAATTTAGCTTAGAGGACATATGAAAAAAATTGAAGAAGCTTCCTAAATGGGTTTGAATTTAAAAATCAAAACTCTACTGCAGTCAAATCCTACTTGATAATGGAGGTGTTCTTGTTTTCTGCCCATATGTATTGATTTTGAACTGAGTTATTCAATTTTAAGGGTATACTCAGTCTTATTTCTTAAGAAAGTTGTTTTAAAAATAAAATCAAAGAAGTTAATGAATGGACAAAAAGTTAATCCATGGACAGTAATGGTTCTTTCCTTGATGTAAGGTATAAAAAAGAAAGAGTATTCTTTTCCAGGTGATATTCAAAATATGGAAGTGTTGAGATGATGGAATTGGTCTAGTTAAAGAAGTACTAAGAGAATAAAATAAAAAAAAACTAATTCCAGTTATACCTTCCAGCTAAGCTTCCTTTCTGTCTCAAAACTAAGAGTTGTGTATAACAATTCACTCAAAACCTAATAAATCTAAAACGTTCCAGAGATAAAAGTATTAAAAAAGGATAAATACAAATAGCTACTACAGCCAACTCTGTCTTTGAATACTTTATGATTTTACTAGAGTGTTTATAAAAATAGCATCCCACCTACATCACACATGGCCATAATTTGTGCTTGAGTCAGGCACCATGTCTGCAGAAGGGCTCCCTCTCCATTAATATTAAAAGAAGAGACAGCTGTGACTGTTCAGTCTAAACTACCATGGAAAACAGAAACAGCACTATATAGAAAGAGACAGTTGAGTGAATAACTTGCTGTAAATTATGTATATGATTAAGTTAGTCCTTTATTCTCCTTGTGGCTTCTCTATAAATAGATTGTGATTTCCTCCCATTTATTTTTCATTAGATTTCACTCTGTAAATATCATCAAAAAAGTCTTATTCAATATATTTACACAGATTATTGAAAATGCAATCAGTGTTGCTTCTATATTTTCCTCATGACTCAAGGGAATTTTATTCTTTTCATTCTTGCTGTCTTCATTTCAGGAATAACAACTGGTAGATGATACAGCTCTCCATACAAGTCTCTCAATCTGAGCTTCCCTAAAAGGCAAGTTGGGTGGAAATACATTTCCTGTTTTAGTGAACTTAACCTTACTGACTTGTGGGCTTGTTTTTCTTAGTTACTTAGGGAAGAAATCCACCAATTATCCAGAGACCCCATATATCACTGAATGTAACTTGCTGGTATTTTCCCCTTAATGTCTGTGTTTGGTGGTCCTGCATGGTTGGCCTCCATATTTATCCAGTTTCCCATTTCTTCCCTAGAGAGAAGATAAATCAAATCCGAGGCCTTGGAACTCTTTGTTCCAGGTGTTTTAAGGAGCGGGCTAAGAGTACATAAGGCACGCTGTTCTCATTTTTCTGTAGTTCTCTGTGACTCCAAATACTGCTGGACAAGCTTGTTAAGAAACAGGAAGGCTTGAGCTGATATAAATAAGTCCTGGCTAATAAAGAAAAAAGGGTGATAAAATTTACAGGTAAAAGAAAAGCTACAGTAGAGCACCACAAAGAAAAAAGTCCACTTATGTGTGTGTGTTTTGTTTTCCTGGGGATCAACACTTTTTAATCACCAATAAGACATGCCTTCAGTTAATTAAGGATGGCTTGCTGACGATCTCAGGCACACTTGTTGATGAAGTGTTTTCATTTAACAGTACGTCTTATAGCTGTCTTGTGGAAAATTGCACCAGATTATTATTAACATTTTCATAACGATTTGGAGTGAATAAAACACCAGTAAAAAGGGATAAAAACCACTAAAATGGGCAGACCAGTATCAGGCATATATACACAGGTGAAATACAAGCAAGGTAAGTAGGGATAGAGATACGGAGACAAGACCATGCAAACCTGATGACTTTAGCCCAATCTCCTAAAAGTATTTGAATTTAAAAACACCTTTGCAGCAAGTGTATTGAGTTTGTACTCCAGGTTATTTGTAGGCGAGAGGGAGGGGGTGGTACAGGGGTGGATTCTCTGAGGAGCTGGTAGAAGCTTCCCCCATGTCTGGCAGAGCCAAGTACACATGGCTCTAGATGTACCCACTGCTGGCCATGGCCAAGCCTGCCTGCAACAGTAGTACTGCCTTTCTGATAACACACTTCAGGAGGAAAAAAATAGTGATTGTGGCCAGAGAAGTGAGGAGTGTAAATATGTCAGAGGAACAGCTCTGCAGGCACTAAGGCTGGCTTGGAAGAAGGTACTCTAGGTACCACAGCAAATATTCCCCTGCAGCCCGTGGAGTAATCTCCATTTCCTGTCTCCCTGTGCTGCTGCATGGAGGAGAAAACGGAGAATCAGAAATAAAGTTAAACCTGGATAGGGTGTTTTAAGGATTTGTTTTTCTTCTCATTATCGTGCTCTGATTTTGACTAGTAATAAATTCAACTAGAGGGCATGGTGGGGAACTAGAGGTGTAGAGGGGAAGGCACACAAGGATGGCTGAGGTCACTTGATTTGTTCAGCCTAGAGAAGAGGAAGCTGAGGGGAGACCTCAGTGTGGCCTTACAACTTCTTTGTGATGAGAGCAGAAGGGGCAGGCACTGATCTCTTCTCTGTGGTGACTGGTGATAGGATCCAAGGGATTGTCTTCAAATTGTGTCAGGTGAGGTTTAGGTTGGATATTAGAAAAGAGTAAAATTTTAAAATTTCACCATGCAGGTGAAAGGTACCTTGGGAAGTGGTCACAGCACCAAGCCTGCCAGAGTTCAAAAAACATTTGAAGAACACTGGCAGGATTCTTGGGGTTGTCTTGTGCAGGGCCAGGAGTTGGACTTTGATGATCTTTTTGGGTACCTTCCAACTCAGGATATTCTATGATTATGATTCTAACTTCTCCAAGTCCATTCTGCCCATGACAGTATTAGGTGAGTGGCCCCTCCTTCTCATTATCTCAACTCATGAACTTTTCCTCCTATTTTATCTCTACTGTCTACCTGAAGAGGGGGGAGTGATAGAGCAGCTTTGATGGGTATCTGGCCTCAAAAAAACCCAAAACAACAAAAACAACCAACAAACCCCCCTCTTATATATATATTTTTATATATATATACACACACACACACATATAGGTGTATTGCAGGTCAGGCCAGAAGGCTGGAGACTAGAAACTTAAGACTTGAATGTTTTAAAGGATCAATAGTTGATCTTGGGCTTCCAATGCAATGTTATGGGGGGAAAGAAAAAATGGACATTGTAACAGTTAATTATATAAACAGGAGTATAGTTAATAAAGGGAGAAAGTGCAAGGAAATCAGTTTTTCAAAATGTCTGTTTTGAGGTGTCTTTGAAAAAGAAGGTTGGTGTTTCTTAAGCAAGTTATTCTCTGCTCCTCACATAATAGTTCAGTTTAAAGGCTTGAACTCATACTGTTGGCTAAAGAGAGATCAAGGTTTGACATTGTAAGCCTTTCCAAATTTCAGAGAAAGTCAGACACAAATTAAGAGGTAGAAAGCAAAGATAAGTGCTAAGAGTGAAATAAAAATCTTATCATAATAGATATCATGCAACATTGGATGCAAAACAACAGGAATTTTGAGAAAGATTTCCAATCATTTCCATGGTTTCTGAAACTTTTCCTTAGAGATATAAATGGTTAACTACGTATCTTTAGTACACTCAAGATGTATGTTCATTTATGTCAACCTAAATGGTTTTTGGACCAAATTGAAAAGTCTTGTTCTGTATTAACAAGTACTTTGGTTTGCATTATTCAGACAGCTGTAAGGGGAAAGCAGTGTTCACTGGGTAACAAGGATGAATATAATTAGATGCAATCATTACTCTGACGTTTAATGACTCTTATAAAATAATGAACAATCTCAACGTCATGTGCCATGCTTTAAATAATTGATTGTTTAATAGCATTTTGATGGGAATGTAGTTCCCAAAGAGGATTCTTGATTGCATTTTAGTGTTGATAAGTAATAGTGAGGGACATATCTCTGTAGTCTTATGTATTCATTTCAACTCAGAGATGTATGAAATATTTGGCTAAAGAAAAGTAAAAAGGACATGTTGAAAATCCAGTTTTATATATTACCTTATTACATAATTTCAAAAGTTTTAGCATCTACTAAATGCAAGATTAGATAATTTTAATGAATAGCCTCAGATGATTATCTATATTTTTTTTTCTCTTTCAGTCTTTTGTTTTCGAGCAAAAGCTAGTTGAACAGAAAAAAAAAAACAAGACTAGGCTGTAAAATTTTTAGCTGTAGTAGAGCTATGATTTTTTCTAATGTCTTAAGTAATACTGAGTTTTGTTTGCCTGTTTAAAGACGTGACACTCAATTTAAGACACTTTCTTGAGAAATGAATATTTCAGTTATTTCAGTGTAATGTCATCAGACAGTATAGAAAGCATTCATTTAGCACCTTTTTTTCTCTCATTTTTCTTCTTTTCACGTCACAATTCATATAATGTATTAGCTCTCCATGTCAGCAAAATTGAACTGAAAATCTTCTTCTTAACAGATTTTTCATACCCTCATAATTCAGTGTTACTCTTCACAAAAGTGTGGGAGGTTATGAACCTGCATTTATTAAATTGTGTAACAGGCATCTGGAATACCATTAAAATAAAACTCAGTGGAAGGGGTCTGTTTTCTGAAAGGAAATGAAATCTTTAAATGTAATGCAAGTCAGCTAAAGGATAAAGGAAACAAAAACCAAAAAGGCATATATTTTCTGGGGGTTTTGCATCAATTAATTAATCAATTAATATAATCAAAGAAGTTGGAAACTCAGTGATAAAGATACTGAACTGCTATTATTTTTTTATATTTTAATACGATTGCATTTTCTATGCTGTTCTTAAGATGTTTTCACTGCATCCGTGGAGGCAAATCCTACACATACAAATGCAGAGGAGACATTCAGACAGAAGCCTAGAATAGAAATGTTCACAGAAGTATGCTCTGAATAATTTTGTAGTGTAATTTTCTTAATCTGCATTTTTACTCTTAGTTTGTTGCATTTATTTCTTGGTGGCAACACATCATACCAGGATGCCTAGAGTTCTGTATTTGAAATCAATCATAAGTTTTAAAATATAATTCAAGCCAAACAAAACTTGAAAATTACCCTAGGGTGCCTGTGGAAGGAAAGTGGAGGAGGAAAAATTTCCATGTGTCACCTCTGGTAGTGGTCCTTGAGGAAACTGCCTCTTAAGTCTGTAGTGAGAGGAAATAGCCATTACCAACAGCACTGGATGTTTGGATAGGATCACTCTGGGGAAAATCTACAGCATAAAAGCCTTAAACATCCATAAAAGATTGCTGTTCTCATTAGAAATAGATGTGAAATTACAGAAATGATTCATTGCTACCAGGATACCACAGGTAGAGATGGCCAGTAAAATTCTTAGAAATAACAGAATCTTCTGCACAGATTCTGGACTCAAAACTGAAATAGAATTTTTATGCCCCCTATTTAAACTGTTAAAGTGTTGCTTGTTTATTTTTCTCCCTTCCCATGAAATTTTTTTCACAGATTTTTAAGAATTTTGGCATAAGTGAGAATAATTCTTAATTTGAAAATGCAGTGTTTTTGGGGTTTTTTTTTGTCATCAGGGGTTTTTCCTTGTCTTCCCAGAGCTGTAGTTTAAAAAGTAGAAATGGAAATAAATAGAAATAAAATGGAAGCTATTTGAACTGAAAACTGTAAATATTGAAAGAAATAGCTATGTCAGTAAGCTCTATAGAAACCAAGATAGAAGCTAATTTTGTCATCATTTATTTTGAAAAATCATTATTTATCTAGAAAATAAGTCGTATATTCAGACAACATTGGCAAACCTTTCACAATGGGATAGTGAGTTTACCCTTTTTTTGTATGGAAAGTGAAATGCAGTATATTTCAAGATGTAAGATCAAATCAAAATATGCCTGAGGGGAAAAGTGTTATCTTTCCAGTGACCATTCCTAAGGCTTCAGAATATCCTAATTCAAAACCATTTACAATATAACCAAATGTCTCTAAGAAATGACCATTCTTTTTTCAAAGTGATTCATAAAACCATAACATGTATAAGTTTGGGGGGAAAAAACCCACACACCAGAAAACCAGCACACAACCAAACTGCATTCCACCTTAAAAGTTCATAATGGTACTTTCAGTACCCCTATTTCAATGAGCTGTTTCCAGGAAGAGAGAAAAAAAATGCATTTTTCTATGTTCTAGATGCCTGATGTGCTCCTGAACTATAAATTAGTATTCACTTCTCAGTTAGCAATTATTTGATTATTCATTCCTTACAATGAATGAAATCAAGACTACATCACCCCATGATGCATTCAGCTAGAGAATACAATTTTTCAAAAAAGATGTCTGAAGCTAGGTTTCTGAATACTTTTTTAGACAGTGACATGTGGGCTTTAATACTTAGAAGTACCAAGAATTCAGCAACCTCCTGCAAGAATTAATGGCAGCTGTTAAATGCTCAGTATTTTGGAAAATCTGGCTTACAAATTGCATGTCTAGCATTAGTTCTGGGGCATGTTTTAAGCCAGTGATTAAGAAGAAGGTGATGACTTATACGTTGCATTACACAGGTATGTATTTCATCCCTTGTTTCCCCAAACTAATTTTTTCAGTTTTCTTGTTCTCTTTCCTGATGCTGTTGTGAAGAGAAGTTTTACTGCTATCCTTCGAGCTTGAAATATTTGAAAGGAAAAGGAAAAAATAGGTTGAACTTCCAAACTAGAGAATGTCCATTCATTTATAAAGGAATTTCTGATGTTAGATTCACAGTCATATTCCTTTTTACCATCATACTGTATATTATTGGCTTAATCTTGTAAGAACTAACAACTTCCAGAAGGTGTTAAGTACTTTTTGCCCTTGTGAGATCAATAGGACTTGTCATAAGACAGTTTTTCAAATATATCTTATATTTTGAAGCTGTACCTAGAAATTTCAACAGATGTCTGGTGCTTTACTTCAAATTTTAAAATTTTGGCAGGATTACTTTCCTGAAAAATCAAAGGTGTGCCTAAACCACGTGCATAATTCATGCTGGACTGCCTCCTAGTATATACCAGGGCACTAAATCATTGCCCAGGATAATTAATTAATTGTTATTCAATTTGATTTTGTGAAAACAAACTAATACCAGAGTGCCGTGTTCTAAAGAAAATATTGAGGGAAAATGGCAAGAAATTACACTGAGAAGTGCTCTGGGAAATGAGGAAGAGGCAAGAAAAGAGCTTCATACACTGATCTTTGAGATGCAGAAGCCAGTAATGCAACATTTCAAAGTTGCTAAACCTAAACTGGATGGAAAGAAGTTTCATTCTTAGCAAGACATTGCCACCTACCTGTAGGATTGATAGCACTAGTACCTTAATACCACAACTAGTTTAAGAGTTAGCTTACTATTGACTGGCAGCATGAAAGCAGGAGTTCTAGAGAAACCTAACTCTGCCTGAGCAGGCATCACAACTGAGTCTGCTAGGACTGACTCAGTGAGGACTGGTTGTACCTTCCTCCTTCAAGTGTTTTCAAACCCAAGTGTTTTAACGCAGTTACATTAGTCTTGTGTAATGGGAAAACCTTAAGGAGCATCAGAGAGGAAGGAATATATCTTCAATAGAGTGGGAATTCTTTTTGCACCTATTGCAGACTGAGACCTTTCTCATCGCTGGACCGTCTTCTTAGCCATGAAGGTGGAGAAGAAAGTTTTCATGCCTGAATTAAAATCTTCCCTATGTCCCTGTGTATTCAGTTGAAAATCATAACTTTATGATGGATAGATCTTGTTAAATATGACAAACAATGAGTTTAAAAGGGACCTCTATGACAGATTGTTGTACATTATTGTCAGCTGTGCTACATTTGCACAAGGATTCCTCTAATGTATGAGAGGGCTCCAGTTCAAAATTTCAACATTGTTTCAAAGCAATCCTCCTGACCATATCCATTTACTGTGCTTTGGTTTACACTTATGTGTTAATTGGTTCTCCTTCTGAGGCAAATGAGAACATGTGGTCCGTAAAGCACACTTCAGAATGTGGACAGACTATCCATAGGAATCAACCAGAGACAGCTTTATGATGGTTTTTGCTTCTAAAAAGCTAATAATCCCTGACCATTCACTATTTCCCTGTATAGGCATGCTACAATCAACCTGCAGTGATTGCTGTTTGTCCATCTGAAAGCAACAGGGTGGGTAAAGCCTTCTGAGACTGTTCTCACTGCACCTTGATTTGATGCTGATGGGGACTGCTCTCATTTCCTTCTCTTTCCTTTAGCTCTCTGAGATGTGCGTGTATGAGAGTGTGCTTTGCTGCTTTTGACTACAAATTAGGAAAGACTGCTACCTCCATTTTAATAAAGTATTGGATTTAAAGTTAATGGAAAAGATAAGTAACCCAAAGTAAAACAACTCATCTATGAGAAATGTGAAGAATTTCAGTAGTGTTTTAACCTCTGGACAGTTATAAGTGTCCATTTTTATCACTCATACTTTTCCATTGCCATAATTCGAGGAGATATTCTAAAAGGGGAAATGTTAGTGTTCAAAATGGTCAAAGCCATAAACACGAAATAAACTGTATGTGTCTATGTTTTTTGTGCATGCATATGTGGGTGGCTTATTTAGAATTATAAAATGCTGGCTGTGAAAATTTGATCCCACGTAAGAATTGCAAGTTGTTGGAAATTATGACATTGAAGGAAATAATAAAAGTTGTAATTAATGTTTTCAATATCCATTATTTTAATATACATACTACGCCCACTTCAGTACAGAGTAGATATTTTCTGATTTTAAAGAGGGGGTATAGCATCCTCAAAAGGCAAGATAATAAATAAAAAATGAAGGAAAAAAATCCTCATTACTTGTCTCAGTGCCTGTAGTCAAAAAAACTCTTAATTATTTTAGACAAAATCCTTTACCTTTTTCTATATTATACAGCTCAGCACGCTGTCGGCAAATCAACCCCACACACAACAAAGCAAAAAATCTTCTTCTAGAAGAAAATAAAATATTTATGTATGACCAATCTGAAGAAAATTTAATAAACTTTAACTGTCCAGTCAAAGTATTACCTGAGAAAAATAGGTAACTATGACTGGAAAAAGACTCATACACTTGAGAGCATTAAAAAAAGTCTGAAAATTATTTAAGTTCAAGAGTTAGAAAATAAGAAAACCAAGATACAGTATTATGGTTTTTAATAAATGGGGCTGGAGGGCACTAAAGTGGATACAAAATTCACATTAATTCCTTCTTATAGTGAGACTGAATCTATAGGGAATGTCAGTTACTGTACTCAAAATGCTTGTCTTTTTTCCATGCTATATAGATTTTAATGCATTGTTAATCCAAAAAAACCACCAAGAAATACAAATCAGTGAGACTTCTTAGCAGTATAGCTTATCAAATTCTACATGGTGAGCGCACAAGCAACAAAAAAACAACCAAACAAAAACCCCAAAAAACCCAAAAAGAAAGAAACAAACAAACAAACAAATTCATGTTAGCTGGTGCCAATCAGTACAACATGGGGAGGAAAAAAAGAACCAGATCTTCAAAAACAGTATGTCAAATAATTTAGTTGGTTTGTTGGTTGGTTGTGTTTTTTTGAGAAAACACTCTTCCTCTGTATTTAATACATCCACCAGTGCCCTCATATTTTACAAGAAGACAGTGTGTTTCCATGTGTATCCTTGGTACCTTGATAAATAGCATTGATTACCATAACCTTTTGCACTGAATATTTGTGCCAAAGGCTGATTGGCGTATTTTACTGAATTGCAATAATTTGGTAATTTCAAAATCCAAATCTTCTTAGCTCCTGGATGGCTTCCACCTATCTTGGAATCCAAATAAAAGTTAACTACTGTCATTTGGAAGTGAAGGAAAAAGCAAATATGTGAAGTATCTTGGAGCAAAACTCAAATGGAACAAAGTACCAACTAGGTTTCTGAAGAATGGGAACCACTTGGAGTTGCACCAGATTTTAAGATTATGGCACATCCTTCCTTTGCATTGAAACAGAGCAAGTCCTACAGTCAGTAAATTTCAGTCCTTGTAGTAATAGGCAGAACATGCACAAAAGTGACTTAATTCAGCAATCCAGAGTCCGAGCAGACTGACAGACAAAGCCAGAATCTTAACTCAGAAATTCTCCACCTTCTCCTTAGTAGGACTGAAAAAAAAATTACCAGCAGAAAGGGTGATAACAACAGAAATATTTGGTATTTGTTTTATTCATTTCTTAAAAATAGCCTCTTGCAAAGACATTAGAATCTTCAGTGGGAGGATAAAAATGTCCTAACACTTCTGAAAATGACTGAACCAAAAGCAGAATTGGGAAGAATACTCTCAACTGTGCAGCTTCAAGATGAAAGACACTTTCAAATCAATTACGGAAGAGAATCCAAAAATTTCCTTTTCTTTTTTTTTTTCTAATGAATAGGCCTTTGTATGTTGTTATATTAATAGTTATAAATTTACTGAATCAGGGGATGCTGAACAGTTAACACGATTTTTGAGTTCTCAAGTTATTGATAAAGAAGTCACAAAGAATTATTGCTACTGTGATGAAAAAAGAAGAAAAAATACCTTGGATAAGACGACTGAGCACAGTAAGATCTAACTTTTCCCCCTGACAGAACTGAAATATGGCATACACAGGTTTGTGAGGAGGCACAGTGCTGTGTCTCTCAACAGGAAGACATTAAATTCTGTAAATATATTGGAAAACAGAAGATTTCTTCAGCCTTTTAGATTCTGAGGAAATTTACTGGACAACTTCCAAATGATTTTTTAGGTATTTAAAACTAGTAGCAATGGGCTGCTGTTTTGGCACACTGGCATAGCTCATGAGCTCATTGATTCAGGATCAAATGATATTGTTGATTTCGCTCCTTTCAGAGACTCATGTGTTTTGTAAATGCTTTAAGGTACAAGAGATATTTACTGACAACTGAATTAATACTGCATGTTAAATTAGGGAGCCAGTGACATAGCTACACTGTAAACCTGGAAACAGTAAATGTAGGATAATGTAGATCAATCTTTGAAAAAAAATTTTAAGAGTGTAGCAGAGAGCATTTTTGATTCTTAACAGTTTATACTATAAAGTTCCAACAATGGGAGTCGTGATTTGCTAACTCTTCTTATAAGAATGGAAGTTATTACTTTGCATATATCATCTTATAACAAAAAAGGGAATTGTTTATATTTCAATGTATATATTTTTCCAGAATAAAATATGCTGTGCAAAGGGACTGAGGAATTTTCTCATAAAATGAAATTCTTGATATGCATATTTAACATTCTGCATTATATTGATCTGCTATCCATTTGAAGTATTTTCATTTCCTTTTAAAAATACTTACATATTACAAATTTCTGTATGTTTCTAACTTGAATTCTTCCCTTGAAAAAGTTGTATTTTTACCCTTTGGCCCCTTTACTCATCAAATTTTCTGAAAAATAGAGAAACTGTGAAATTAATCTTTTCATTCTTAAAAGATGATCCCCCATCCCTGGAAGCATTCAAGGTCAAACTGGATGTAGTGAGTCAACCTGATCAAGGGAGAGACATTGCTGCTGACAGCAGGAGTGTCAGAGTAGGTGATCTCCAGCAGTCCCTTCCAACCCCAGCCATTCTATGGGGCTGTGAAAAGTGCTGCAATTTTTCCCCAAATGGCTTTAGGACATACCACATATGTCTCACATATTGCACCCACAGACTGTCGAGTACCAGCAACCCTGGCTGTAGGTCACGCTGCACTCTTCTGTTGCTCACACTGTATGGCGTGGCCTATTCAGTAGCTGGTAGAAGTCTGCAGAATTAGTCCATGTGGGATCACAGACTGGGTGATAAGGTCCCTTACTGTTCACCTGACACTGACACCGCCTCTCTGAATCTCGGTAATCCTCTTGCCATTTTGTGCCTTAAGGAAGAGAGTACAACAAAGTTGCAACAAGGAACAGAGGAGGGAATGCTCTTTAACAGACAACCATAATGTTGTTGCTTCACGGACAACACTGAAGTTGCAAAACAGAGCCTGAACCACAGCTGCTTTATTAAGTAATTTCTGATTGCAACTGCAGGAAGCCACACAAGCAATCACTCTGCCAGTCTTCAGTTTCAAGTTTTCTTTATTACTGTACTTAGAAATTTGCACTACAGCCAAAATTTGCCAAAACCTCTGGAAACACTCCCATTCCAGCCGCTTCTGTGGGAAAGGAATTTCAGGCTTCAGACTAACCATCAGGCTTTGATTTTCTATTTGCATCATTTGTCATTTTGCCAGAAATATATGTTAGAGAGGTATCCAAGGTAATACTTATTGAATGCTGTGTGTAGACTGAAAAGCAGGAAAACAGAGTTTATTTATTGCACCCTAGTTTTACACAATACAAAGTCATACAAACCCTACTACACATCTTGTGGTGGGCAGCCATCCAAAAAAAGTGGATGTCAGCTATAGTTTCAAATGGAGTTTTGGCAAAGAGAAGTGCAATAGTGTATCAGAATGCTCTTTGCTTAGCCTTTGTGCAAGGCTGATGATGTTTGCTCCTATGAGCACAGGAATTTTGGTGCTTGCTGGCTCCTGGAAACAAATTATCTGAAAAGAAGCAGGCAGAATCAAGAGCAATTCCATCTATTGCCACTACACCTTTATGAAGTGCATGCTGCATAGTTTTAGATAAGTCTGATGACCTCAGACTTAAGAGAAATATCAGACTACTGCTCGACATTTTTCATTACTTAGGGCAAAATCCAAGCTCTGGTGCGACAAGCTTGCATGTGCAACTGCATCTTACAAGATGGAGAGACATTAATTCAATCATTTTAAATCTCAGAAAAAGTTTTATAATAATGAGGTAAGAAAATAGAATTGTTGGGTAATACAAATCTTTATTTTTTCAATTTCTTTTTTATAATGCACTTGATGAGGTGACAGATTTGTGTTACTTCATCTAATGTTTATTCTTTCTTTTAATACCTCTGAACATCACAGAATGTTTTTGCTTTTCTTGCAAACTCTTATATTATGTATTAATTTCATTGTATAGACAGCATACAAAAAAAAAAATTGTCTATATATGAACAAAAAAAAACCCCGAACAAAATCATCTTAAATAATTATTCTTTTTCTTGTCTGTTTCTGAAGCATGACATTCACTTTTGTGACAGAATATGATCTTGCATACTGCATTAGATTTGTATAAATCAGATTTTGGTTTTCACAAAATGTGAGTAATGCTCCTAAATACCAGCAGAATATTCTGAAGTATCAGAACACCTCTCAGGTGGGCTTCTTTATAAATATTTCTGTGGCTTGGTTCCTTTTTTTTGTTGTTGTTTTTGTTTGTTTTGCATGAAGGTCCTCTCCACAGGTTTGATTTTTGGTGGGTTTTTTTGTTGTTATTGTTGTTTGGTTTGGTTTTGGTTTGTTTTGGTTGGTTGGTTTGGTTGGTTTTTTTCTTTTTCCTTTTTTTTTAATGAAAGCTTGGTTTGTCTAGTGGTCAATATCTCTTGTGGTCTTGATACCAGGTCTTGGCTAACCTATAAAAATTGCTAAGATTTGCAATAAAAGAATTAGCATCTCTGGAGGTTATTTAGTACAACATTCGGTTTGAAGGGTGACTGTTGTCAATATCAGGCCAGATCAGCAATGATCACTCACCTGGACAGGCGACAGAAAATACAGCAAAAGGTTTGTGAGTTGAGATAAGGATTGGGAGAGCTCACTCACCAAATATCATCCCAGAAAAAACTGACTGAACTTGGGGATATCAAATGAATTTATTACCAACAAAATCAGAGCAGGATAATGAGAAGCAAAATAAATCTTAAAAACATCTTCCCCCCATGTGAGAGACTGGAGGAGATTGCTGGCTTAAAACATTTCATGTGCATATGTAGGTACAGGGGCAAGACTGGTCTGACCTGCTGAGCTGATGCGTTGCTCCATACCCCACCCCTAGACACCTCGTATCCCAGGCCAGCAGTGGCCACCAATCGCTGGCCCACAGGACACAGCGCTGCACATCCCAACCCTGGACCCCCTAACCTGTCTCCTGAGAGGCCAAATGACTGGAAGCCCCACCTGGGGGAAGGGCCCAGGAAAGCCAAATGGTACTCTAGCCAAAGCACAAGGTCAGCACATCTTGGCCCTACCTTCCCTTGGATTTTATGTCAGCTGGAATACCGCTGGTCCCTGCCAGGAGCCTACCAGCATAAGCTTCCCATGGGACCACAGCCTGCTTTCAGGCATCCTCACCGTGGCAGAGGTCTCCTCCATGGAATGTAAGTAAATCTTTGCTCTCCTACTGACTTGTATGGACTGCAGGGGTGAACCTGATTCACCATGGTCTTCACCATGGGCTGCAGGGGAATCTCAGCTCTGGTTCCTGGAGCCCCTCCTCCCCCTCTTTCTTCACTGACCTTCGTGTTTGCAGAGTTTTCTCTTCACATACTCCCTGTCCAAAACTGCATCTGCAAATTAGCTTTTTTCCCCCTTCTTACATATGTTGTCACAGAGGTGTTACTATCATTCCTGATTGGCTTGGCCTTCTAGAGCCAGATAGGATTGGCTCTGCCAGACATGGAGAACGTTTCTGGCAGCTTCTCACAGAACTCATCCCTTCATTCCCCCACTATCAAAATCTGGTCATGGGAACACAATAAAAGCGCTTCCCAGAAGTGACATTATTTGGTTGTTAGCTCCTATTCTGTAAAAATGTGTAGGATTTTCCATCAGTTTCTGACTTTGGACTTTGTCTTAACAGAAATCAGGAAGGGTTGATCCCACTCCTCAAATTTTTAATTCTCTCTGGTCTGAAATTCTGTGCCAACAACTCCCCTCAGTTTATAGTAATCTACTAATTTGCATGTGGGTATACTCTGTGCCATTACCCAAGTGACTGATGAAGATGTTGAATACAAGTGGGTCAAAAAACTTGTCCTCTGGAAGCCTCTGATGGCTGCAGGCTGTGAGCCAAAATTAAGCCAATAATCACTACTATTTGTGCCTGGCGGAACAGCCAATTTTTAATTAATCTAGTGGTTCATTTTTCCAGAGCCAGGTTTGTGTTTTCTCAGTTTTCAAATGGGAATGTTTTTAAAGCTTTGCTAATAACAAAATAGAACATGTTCACCAAGATCTCTTCATCAACATAACAATTTGTTTCATAGCAGAGAAAATTTTGTTTTGTCAAGCTGTTTGTAAATCTGTGCCAACTAATCCAGAAACACTTATCCTTCATATCCTTAGAATAAAATCTAAGAGGAAACGTTTCATGATTTTTTTAGGGTCTGACACGATGCTGATTTTTTGGACCCAGTATAGGCTTCTTTGCCTTTTCTAAAGGCAAATTTGTCATCACATTAGATTTTTTTTCTAATTTTTACTAGTCAGGCACTTCCCCATCATCATCATAGTTCTTCGCAGATGACAGAGAGTGAATTCAAAAATCACAGTAGTCAGTTCTTTCAGCCCTTTTGTATGAAACCCATTTTGTTCCAGGGATTTGAGTGTATCCAGGGTGCCTGAGTCTGTTGTGTCCCTGCTGTTTATTGTCCCCTGCCTTCCTATCTTTTCCTAGCTCACTCCTCTGTATAAAAGACTGTTAATAATCTCAGAATCTTGAACTACTATTTCATTACTTCCTTTTTTGAACCTCTCATGGCTTTTGAGACTCTTGAATCAGAAAATGTCAGAGAAATGTCTCTAAAGAGAGTACTTAACTGGAACCAAGTATATCAGACCTGCTACTACCTGCTACAGTCACATTTTCTGCTATTCTCACTCAAAAAAAAGGAAACAGTAGATCTCCAATGAGGTATAGGCAGGAGACAAAAGAACAGGAAGGTGCCAAAATCCATTTTCTTAGGATAACAGCTGTTTTTCATCCAAGGAACTTGCTAGTGGTGCACAGGGGAATGGTATATCTGAATATAAAACAAAAGTCTGTAGTTGTTTTGATATGAGAACTCCTCTTATTTTCAGAGACTATTTACATTTGGACTAATTTTGGTTTAAAATTGATATATTTATTTCAAGTTTGGTATCAATAAAATTTAATATGGGAAAAAAGCCAGAAAAGACCTTTGCAGGCTTGAATCTGTATCATTGATTAGAAAGACATGAGTAATAAAGAGAATTAGGAATGGTCTTTTTCAAAGATGAAAGTGTTGTCATTAGCGAAAGTTCTAATAGGCACAGCTGTAAGCATAAGGTAAGTGACTGTTCTGGTTCCCTACTACAGATATGTACATTAACACATGCAAGACACTTCAAGATGAATATATATTGATTCAATGCACTCAATTATATGAAATGTCATATAATATATAATTATTAGTGATTGCTTTGCATAAATATTGAAAATCAGAAAGTTGACATTTCCATTTCTCATCATACGTAGAATTGCCATTAGAGCTGTTCATTTTAATTCAGAAAAGACATTACATACAGTTTTCAAGAAATAAAATGCTCATTACTAAGTTCTCCTTATTGTTGTCTCAGATATCTTTCTGTCTTTAGTAACTCAGTCTCATTGAATCATATGAAAAAGAAGAAAATTATTGTAAAATGTGAATTCAGAATATAGGAAATACTGGGAGTGGAAATAGAAAGCAGTGCAATAACATTGTGACAAATTAGAATTTATTTCAGTGACTCTTCTCTGATCTTCCCATTTAAATTCATGGGGTTTACTAACAAATTGGATTACTCACTACCCAAATCTCCTCCCTCTCCTTCCTACTCAATCCATGTACAGGAAATAGAATTTAATTTAAAGCTGTTGTTAAGGGATGAAAATCATTTATAAATTAAACTTGGTGGTAATTTGGCTTTAGTCTAAAGAACATGCATCAGAAAATTATATTTGCTGGGTTTTGTGGTCTGTGACTGATCATAAATACTGAGTGTTCATTTCAAACCCTGAAAATTGTCTAGAAATAAGTTGAAAGGTATCTTAGAAGTTTTAAATAAATAAAGGTAGCCGAGAAATTTACAAAATCATTGTATCTA
The DNA here is from genome assembly GCF_021018805.1 of Prinia subflava. NCBI lineage: Eukaryota > Metazoa > Chordata > Aves > Passeriformes > Cisticolidae > Prinia > Prinia subflava. The sequence continues at coordinate 32,985,004 of NC_086250.1, read as the reverse complement.
CTTACTTCTGAAAGAACATGATTTTCTCCCAATTATTGGAAGTTGATTATAAAATAAATTTTTATTTTATTTGTTATTCAGTTGTTAATTTTGAACACAATATTTAAAATATATTATTTCAGTTTCAGATCATGGTTAAAAATGATTGTTAAGGTCATAAAAGACATTATATATTCAAACAGTTGAAGTTTTCTGAAGAACAAGATCACTAAATGTGGCAAAAATTCCACTGTCTTCAATAGGGCCATGGCTTGTGATACATGGTACAGTATGTACAATAATGTGAAATAGAGGATAGAAAAAATTACACATTTTGCATTGTCATACCATTTGATACTGTTGCTAAGGGTAGACCTTACAGTAGTCATTTGAGCACTGAGTCTTTTACAGAGTGAAGAAAATTGTTGAGAGGTATCAAGAAAGAGCATCAGAAAATTTTATAAAATGTTACAAGTTTACCTTTCCAGGGTGACATAGGCCGTTCCAAAGGTAATATTGATGGAAAAAAATAGGTTTCTACAGGATTTTCTGCTTAGTACAGAGTTTAAATGTAATATGTCCAGGTGCTGTGAAGTAACTGCGTTTGCATACCTGGATGTAGTTGTGAAGTATGCAGACTCTTGCCTGGCTCGCTTAATTGCCTCTGTGTCAAAAATGAGATATTTGGGATTCTTACTATCCCTTATATATTCTTATATATTCTTATATATTCTTACTATCTGACTATATATGATGTCATTTCATGTAAGTTATAATTTCTCTGGAGTAAGCCTGCAAGTGTACAAGCTTAAGATTCACTTTCTAGGAGTATCAGTGCAACTGTTCATCCAGCCCTAGAAATGACCCAACTCACTTTATAATGGTAGGCATTTGGGGTAGACATGAAATTCTTCTTGCTTTCTTGGGAAACAAATCTATTTCAAGGATGAATGTTAATACAATAATTTCAATACTGTGCTTCCTAGCTGAAATTTGTTAGAGGATTAAAAAATATTTAGCATATTACACAGAATGTATCTGTATAAGTGGAATGTCAGAAACTGAATCATAGGATTGTGCAAAGTAAATCTTGTGTGTTAGCAATGAAGTGAGATTAGTTTAAATATAACGATTCAAACTGGGGACATATCTATATTATGTGACATTCATGTACAATGTCAGCAGTAGTTCAGAGGTATGTTTGTCACAAAGGTTCTTTGTGATTAGCCACCTAAGATGAGTTCAAATCACTGCTTTCAAAAGTGGTTTTGAAATGTCCCAGTCCAGAGGTCCTTTCTGCATTAGAAAAGTTATGCACTTTGGGTTGTAGTAAAGGAATGCTGATGAAATGTTACAAGCAAATACAACTTTTCAGTCTGTATCCACCAAACAGTTTGTGCTGACACAAAACTTATAAGAACATGGCCATATTAGAACATGTCAAAAATATATCTAGTCCAGTTTCAACAGCAGGAAAAAAACTATAGAGAATACAGTCAGTATAATTCCCTAGTGATACTTCCCCAAATAAACCCTTTCAGAAATCAGCAATTAATCTGCAGTTTTAGTATTTTCTGGGCTCAAGACTGTATCTTTGTGATTAACTGTATTTGACAGAATTTTCTTCCATGAATATTCCTAATCCTTCCTAAATCTATTTTTTGGCATTCACAATATCCTATGAAAAAGACTGCCATAGTTTTATCATATCTTGCACTTCCTTTTGTTTATTTTAAAACTGCTATTTAATAATGCTCAGCCTAATTTATATTTATAGAAGATTATGATGCGTATCAAGTCATCCAATTCAAATTACTTCATAGTCAAGAACAATAAATAGCTCTTGCATTAATTTTGTAGTAACAGATCTTGTACAGTAAGTGCCAATTTCCAACAAGATAAAATGATGCTATTTGTTGCTGAAAATTTTAATTCTTACAGCTGCCATTTTAAAATATTTCATTGAAACTGCTAGAGAAGTGAGGGAAACATCTGTACTTTAAAATCTCAAAACAGGCTAGAACATGTTAAATAAATGGGTATTAAATTTTGTAGTCAATATTTCCAAGAAACAAATTCCAGTATTTCACATTTGCTGATCTTTCTATTTATATATATTATCCCAAGTGTCTTAAAAGGAAAAGAAAAGAAAAAAAAAAAAGCAAACCCAAAGAACTCTTTGAGGTGGATGCAAAAAATTTTCCTTTAGCACTGAAAAAACATTTGTCACTGTGTTGTGGGAAGGTCCTTCTTTCTTGCCATTTCTTGGTTGCAAAACAAAGGATTTGTATTTGTAAAAATTATATAGCTTAAGTTACCAAAAATAATCTAAACTGGGTTTCACAGTCACAGAATGGGAAAGGTTGTAAGGGACCACAATGGGTCATGTGGGCTGACCTCCCTGCTTGAGCAGGGTCACCTTGGAGCACATAGCACAGGATTGCATCCAGATGCTTCTTGAAGCCTCTCTGGGCAATCTGTGCCAATACTCGCTCACCCATGCAGTAAAGGAATTCTTCCTAATTTCCAGGTGGAACTTCCTGTGCATCAGTTTCTGCCCATTGCCTCTTGTCTTATTGCTTGGAACCACCAGGTAAAGCCTGACTCCATTCCTAGGACAGTATGGATCCAACAATTTGTAGAAGAGGAACATATCAAGAGAAGATATTAATCGGCACTCAGCAGCTGGTGCTGGTAGAATAGGAAATGCAGGACACCCAGAGGTGTGTGAAAGTGACCACATGGAAAGAGTAAAGTTGGTCCTACAACAGTAAAGGTACATCAGAGAGTGTAGTTTCCAACAGAACATACATTGACACCCCTTCCCCACCCCAGGATGACCTAGCTTTGACCAAGACACAGCTCCTGAGGAAGGACAAGGTTTACCAAGGATGACAGAGTTGTCTGTAGTTTCTCCTGCCTCAGGGCTGACAGCTCTAGGTTTTACACCCTAAAAGTCACATGGCTGTCAATTAAAAGAGCCGTGGGAGAAACTTGAGTACATGGTGTAACAAGAGAAATTGAGTACATGGTGTAACATCAAGGAGGAGAAGAAGGACACAGAAAGGATCTTTGCAGAGACCTTGTGGATGCAAAAAAAAAAAAAATCCCAAATCCATATTACATGGAAAGACAGATGGCTTGAGGTTATATTTAAATGACAAGATATAGATCCATCAGATGTTAGAGGTCTTAAATGGAGATTTAGAATGGAAGAGTACATAAAGTACATGGAAAAGTGAAAGAATGGTATAGAACATGGGAGGCTCTTAGGGACAGTATCCTTAGGGACAGGGAAGCAATCACACTTTCCCAAACAAAGCTGTGCGTCTGTGTGCTTGTCCTAACCACCTATTCATGAATATGTGCATCACTAGAAACAAAGAAGTAAAATTGGAAGTTCTTGTACACTCAGAAATATACAATCTTACTGGGATCACAGAGACATAGGAGTACACTGGTAGATATGGGCTTTTGGGGACAGGCCAGGAAGACAGGATGGAGATTTTGGAGAACCACTTGACTGTGTAGGGTTTTGGTCTGAGACAAGTAACAAGATAGCTGGAATCGGGTTAAAAACTGGAAAACAATGAGAGAGAAACACTTCCTTAGAACGCTTCTCTAGAACATTCCCTACAGAAACCCTGAACAAGAGGAGGAAGCATATGAAGACTTCTTTATAGATCATAGAGGAAGAAGCCACATGGTTAAAGGCGTGGTACTCATGAAAAATTTTATCTTGGTATCTGCTTGACATGCAGGACACAAGCAAAGGCACAGAAGTTTGGCAAGCCAGCTAGGGTATATGCTCTGCAGGACCTGCTGTTTATAAACCAGGAAAAATATTCAGGGTTTTGGAGACTAATGGAAGCCTCTATTGTGTTTATGATCCTAAAGTTTAAAATCCTGAGAGACAGGGGTAAGGGCTGGACAGAGTCCTAGGCAACCTGTCCTAGTTGACCATGCTTTGGCAGGAGAGGTCAGACTTGACATTGTAAAGCAAACCTTGACATTAGAGCAAACCTCAAATAGTCTGTGATTCTGTGAAAATTAATAGCAGCAGAGCTGACCTATGCTTTTTTTGTGGAAATACTTGGAGACTCCCCTAGGAGGTAGCTCTGAAGAATAAAAGGGCCTAGCAGAGTTAGATGACCATCAAGAATCAGTTCTTCAGGGCACAAGAATTCTCCACCCTTTTGTACAGGAAGGCAAACAAGTGTACTAGAAGAGCAGCATGGATAAAGAGAGAATTCTGAACTGAAGCACTATAAAACAATTTTTGAACACACAGTGAGACAGATATAGGACAATAGGACCTTAATGGGACAATACAGGAGCCAAGATTTCTGAAGAGGCTGCCTTGGTATTACTAGAGGTATTCTTCATGGGGAAATAGGTGATGCTGTTTAATGTCTTTCACTAACAGGTAGAATGACTAGATAAAAAGTACCTTCAGTGAGTTTACGGATGACACCAAATGGGTAGCAGTACTTGATGTGCTGGAGGAAAAAGTGGCCATCTAAAGGGATTTCAGTATGCTGGGAAAAATAGACTAACAGGGACCTCATGAAATTTGACAATTAATGGAGTGGAACAAGCCCTTGAAAGAGAAAGGGCCTAACTGGCTTGAAAGAAGCTGTGAGGGAAAGGCTCTGGAACTCCTGGTGGCCACAAGTGGATCCTGAATCAGCAGTGCTCCCTCATGGCTGTGGGGGCTAACTGCTCACTGAGCAGCTTCAGTGAGAGCACAGACAGCAAGATGAGAGAAGGGATTATCCCCAGAGGAATGATCCCAATCTATGTGGCATTCTTAAGCCAGGTTTTGAGTGCTGCTTTGAAATTTAGGCTCCCTGGGACAAGAAAGGCATTCACAAACTGGAGAACTACCAGTGGAGCCACAAAGATGCCTGGAGAATGGAATCATAGAATTGTTTAGGTGGGAAAAGACCTTTAAGATCATCAAGTTCAACCATTAACCCAGAACTAAATCCACTACTAAACCATGTCCCTCAGGGCTACATCCACACTGTTAAATACCTCCAGGAAAGATGATCCAACCACTTCCCTTGACAGCCTGTTCTAGTGCCTGGCAACCCTTCTGAGAAGAGTTTGAGAAAACAGGTGAATTTTTCTTTCTTCTTTTCGGTCTGAGGAAGTAAGGTTAGTGCAGTCTTTCTGCTGCATTCAACTACCTAACAGATTGTTGCAAAGAAGATGAAGACATGTTCCTCTCAGAAGTACACAGACAAAATACAACGTTGGGCAAGATCCAGAGCAATCTGATCAAACATTAAACTTAGTCCTGGTGTCAGTGGGGCCTTGGATCAGATGGGCTCCAGGGATACTTTCCAATCTAATTTACTCAGTGATTTTAAATTATAGAAAACAATATGTATTGAACAGATCTTAAGTTTCAATGATTCCTCTTACAGCAATAAGGGCAGAAAAGTTAACATTTAAGAACACAAAGAATGTTACCAATTTTTTATTTCTTTAATCATATTTTTGCTTCTAGACTTTTCCAGCTGTGATCTTATGTGCTTATCTAAAGGTTTCAGTTCTCTTAAATCATACTATGCATAAAATTCCAAGAGTTAAATTTCTCTTTCATAAAGGAAATTGTGTTCCTTGGAGGGTCAGTTCTACTGAATATCTCTAAACTCACATAAAATATATTTCTGCAAGATGGAGCTTTTTAAACCTTTAGATCTGTATGCATTGTTTAGCTGGACTTGGCACAACTTACACCCCATAAAACCATAACAGTGTTATTTCAATTTTTCCTATGTGTTATGTGTGAATGTATTCTATGTCTTGGTAAAATTCTGTTTTTCCACTCTGCTCTGTGGGACATGGCTGTGGAACAAATATTAGTTTAACTCTACAATGTAAAGGAGCAAATGATAAAAACAGACCAGCAATAAGCTCTAATAATGTGTTTTATGCTTTCAAATTGCTCACTGGTTTATCAGCCAGTGAAATTATGGATAGAATAATATCTGCTGTTCTCAGTGTTGTACTCTATCTGCAGGTACTGCTCAGATGAAGCACATACTTCATGAAGAGCAGACAGTTAATAAAATGGGAAGTTTCACATAAAGGTATCTCAGAATACCTCTTGCCATTTAACTAAATAACTATTAACAATTCATCAGTATTCAGAATATTGGTTAAAATCAAGGCTAACCTGGACTCTTTTTCCAGTGAACATTGGAAGTGCATTAGCAATATAGAACTAAGAGAATGCATTAGATACTCTCTGTGATGACAACATACACAATTATGCCAAATTATGCCAATTCTCAGGCATGTAATTGCTTAAACCCTATTTTTGTGCTATCTGAACCTAGGGATAGATAGTTATGGCAAGAGAAAAATCTTCATGTCTTTCAGGTTTTGAAACTATTCTGAGTCCTGCTTCAACACAGAGCCCTCTCAGGTAATGATCATTTAGCACATTTGTCATGAAAAAAAGACATTTGTTCGCTTCTTTCACATTTATTTTTTGTGGTTTTTGTGGGTTTTTGTTTGTTTTGTTTTTTTTTTTTTACTTTCTGCTTCTGCCCTTTATGTTCACTTCCCTCCCTGCTTTTTTTCCTGGTATTGTATTATCTAGCTCAACTTTGTTTTGTTTTTGTTTTTAAGAGGAAAGCATACAATGAATCATGCTTTAATTCCTTTAATCTTTATTGGACGTAGAGAAAGGGAGGAGAAGGGGGAGTGGTTGATGTGTACATTCATTTAGTACCCATGTCATTACTACTAAATGAGTTTTAAAAAGACAGACTCCAATGCCTTAAGCACTTACGAATTAAAATGGAGAATATAGTACATGAATATATACCACTGTCATGTTAAAAAACAAACATTAAAATGGTTTCTATATTGTTATCAAAAAATGGAACCAAGATTTTACTTTATGCTTTTGCAAGACTAATATATGCAAATGTTATTATTTTTGGATCTTGCAAAAAGGTAATAGCTGTGATTGTATAGCATAAATTTCACCTTCATTCAGACAACACTGTAATAAGATACATTTCACATGACACCCAATGGCCATATTCTAAAATCTAAACAGCATCACTGGACAGTGAAAATTTGTTTGGTACTTAGTAAATGGGAATAAAATACTCATTAGGGATTCTGTCAGATATATCTGTGATCAATGGTGCATTTTTTGGAAAAGAAATCTTCTCATAATTTATGAATTTGTTGATCCAGAAAATTTTATTTCAGGGCTACTGTCATGGCTGTTTTAATAATGGGAATTAACTCCATGTCAATGTTTTCATGGCCTGGATGTGATTTAATTTGCATTATGCTAAACTTGATAAGATTGCATTGACCAAATATGTATTTTGCATCCATACCTCCAGAATCAGTGAAAGTGCAGCCCTAGAGTTTTTCTTCTTGTCGTAGCTTTCCATAAAAACAAAAGCTAAGACAGGAAAATATGCTAGGAATAAGAAAAATGAAGTGAGAGGGATGTGATAGAGTATAAAACAGTGAAGGGGAAGAAAGGTTGTGGGGGTGGGGGAAAGCAGCATCCAGCTAAACAGAAAAGGGATATAATTTATAATATATAATTGACCTCTGGAATTCCTTCCTTCAGGAGGAATGACACAGCCTATTAGAGGCTGAGACTGCAGCTGACTTTAAATGAATCAGACATTTACATGAACCATGGGACCATCCATAAAATTAACCATAGGCTATTCTTCTTGTTATTATTCTGACAAAGAGAGTTTCAGTGATTCTGAACATTAGCAGTCATCCAAGAGTGAGAGTTAAAGAATTCATTTCTTCTGAGGAAAGGTTGTTCTTGTTCTTCAATCTTTCTTAGAGTTTCCCTTAAAGCATGCGGTAGTGGCCACTTGCAGAGAGGGGATATTGGCATTTTCAGACTCACTGAATGTCTCAAGTTCAATGGTTTTTCTTGTTATATGACATATTTTCCATAAACCACCCAAATGTGCATGGTGAAAACACCATGCAAACCCCTACCACCTCAATCACTACATTTGTAAAAACAGCCTGCATATCTAACAGCTAAAAAGAACTCAGCAGTGCTAACAGTTCACATACCAATACACTGTGGCTGTGCTTTGCTGCGACTAGTTCCTTTTGGTGAGAAGGCACATTGTGCAGGGTGAAAGGGTCAGGTGGCTCTGGAAATAGCTGTGTGAATTACTTCATGGATAGTCCCCTGGTTTGAGAAAATGAAAGACTCCAGGAGCTCCCTGTAAAAAATAGGAAACCAATTTGAGTAAAAGCTGCAAGTGGAACTGAACTCTGACAGGTGCATGTTTTGTTACAGACTGCCTTCTGTAGTTGTTTTTGTACAGCAGAGTAGCAGAAGGAAAGGAAAGGAAAGGAAAGGAAAGGAAAGGAAAGGAAAGGAAAGGAAAGGAAAGGAAAGGAAAGGAAAGGAAAGGAAAGGAAAGGAAAGGAAAGGAAAGGAAAGGAAAGGAAAGGAAAGGAAAGGAAAGGAAAGGAAAGGAAAGGAAAGGAAAGGAAAGGAAAGGAAAGGAAAGGAAAGGAAAGGAAAGGAAAGGAAAGGAAAGGAAAGGAAAGGAAAGGAAAGGAAAGGAAAGGAAAGGAAAGGAAAGGAAAGGAAAGGGAAGGGAAGGGAAGGGAAGGGAAGGGAAGGGAAGGGAAGGGAAGGGAAGGGAAGGGAAGGGAAGGGAAGGGAAAGGGAAAGGGAAAGGGAAAGGGAAAGGGAAAGGGAAAGGGAAAGGGAAAGGGAAAGGGAAAGGGAAAGGGAAAGGGAAAGGGAAAGGGAAAGGGAAAGGGAAAGGGAGAGGGAAAGGGTAAGAAAGGAAAGGGAAAGGAAAAGACAAAAAAGATGTGAAGCACGCAGGCTTTAAGTGATGCCACTGGAATTTTTTAATTATCAGCCTGAAAGTGAGTGAAGAGAGATAGAAGTAGAGTAAGAATTTCAAGTCTAAAAAGTGTGCTAGAACTTTGTTTTTAGGTCAAATCACATTTAGCAAGTGTTAAAATAATTTGACCAACTCCTGATCCATCCTCCTTAGTGGCCAGAGGTCCTTAGAGCACTTGCTGCAGTGTGTTGTGCCTCTCCACCCCACTGAACCAGTACAAGCAGAAGAGATGCCAAAAAGCCTGTGGTGTGGAGTGGTGCTGATGTCAGTGTGTCAGGGTATGAGCTCAAACAAGATTCCAGACTGCATTCCACAGCTTCTGCCCACTGTTTGACATTATGAGATGGTCCTTTCCCTTGTGCCCAGTACCACCACTGCTCTCTCCAACACCCAATTCACTGAGGATGAGCACACCTGAGATATGCATATCTGCATAATTATGTGTATTGTGTGACAATTTTTAAATTGAGTTTACTGTGCTGTAGAGTCAAGGATGAACCTGAGCTTAGCTGGCACTTTAACAGTGTAATAACTTTGGTTTTATTTCAGCAAATGAGTAATTTACTGACCACTTGTTCTGCCTTGGCAAATTATTCTTGACTGAGCTTTCAGATAGCAATATATAAAATTCACCCACCTATATCACACATTTTTGTCTGACTAAGCCATTTGACTTCTGTTTTTGTCAGTAGAAGGAAAGTGACTGTTAGAGTGATACCTATTTCTGTTAAAAAATATAAATCTAAAGCAGGTCAGGTGATTCACAACAGAGAAAAGCATATTTTCTCTCCATTGACTATAAAAGTATTTTAAATAGCTAATGCAGAGCACCCTTGAGGTTCTAGCAGGACACAATTATGTTTCCTCTCCAGCATGGGAGAAATGTAACAAATTGCACCGGACAAATGAGAGAGATAGTGTCTTTTTCTGGCTGAGAATGTACTCTACAAGGTGTTAGACTGATTAGAGTCCAAGTGTGTTTTCCTTTTGAGGACAAGCCTTTGTTTATGTAGTGGATCTAGTTATTACCATTAGTATTCTACTGATGAGTGGTCCAGTGAGAAAACTCCTCTTTCCATTTACATGGGAGTACGTATTTTCTGAAATATTTTGTCATAACAACTGGTATATTTTTTCTTGCTGATCTTTTTCAGAGGATTTCTTTACAAGTCCTATGATAAAGCCTTGGTTTTTTCATCAATAAAAGAGGGATATCAATATTTTCTTTCTTAAAAGATGTATTTCTTGTGTTGTATTGAAATACTACACTATAGCATAATGAGGAAATAAAAAACTTGGGATTTAAAGATTCATCAATATAATATATCCATCTAATTCATTCTGGTGCTTCTCAAGATGAAATACCCTGTAGATGGAAAATAATTAGTACAGAACATCATTTCATCTAGCTCTTGATTACAGTCTTACTGTAAGGGCTTTAACAGAGCTAATTATGAAAAATCTTTAAGGGAGCTCAAAGGTCTAGCTTGAAATAATTAACAAATCAGTGCAAGTTCTCTGAAAAACATTAATCAAAGAGGTACTTTCTTTATTGTGGGATTGCATTTTATGGAAATGGTTTGCTCTAGCTCACCCCTGGAAAATGTATGGTTTATCCCAAGTCTGTATCCTCCCTGCAGTATCCTGTATCTGTAACCTCATTGGCTGGAGAATGTTACCGCGCCCCTTTGAACCTCTGTGATAAGAATGCTAAGGCAGAAGGCTCTGCCCCTCTTGCCCCTCTACCCCTGGAGGCCTCCTGATGCCCCCTTTTTCCCTCTCTTCCCTTCCCCCCCCTTTCCCTTCCCCTCTCCCTCAGTGAATAAACCCTCACCTCATCAGCACCCCACCGGCATCTGAGTCTCCTTGCCTGCCAGCACGGGAACACCACGACCCCAAAAGACCCCGGGGGTCTCCGGGGGGCACTCCCCGGGGACCCCCCCATAAATTTAAGCAACAACACTTTATGTTAAATTAGTTGATATGAAAATGAATTTAACAAATAAGAATACGAATAGCGAAAATGAAATCAGAAAGCTCTTTGTTATTGCAAATAATTTCAGAAATTTCATCAAATGTTTTCAGTATCGACATTTTTGTTAGTCTCTGAATGGTCTCATGATAGCAGTCATGGGCTACGATCACAGTCACTTTGGAAGAATATAGGGGACAGACCCCATCACCAGCTCATTAGAGAATAACTAACTTGGACTGCCTTTCCTACTACTTCCTTGATGGATACTAGTCCACTGCAGAACAGAATGAGCCACTCTCATTTAGAAGCTCCGTCTTTATCACAATTCTTATTAGAAGAAATGTGATACAACCTCATAAACTCTCCAAAGAACTCATAAAAGACAGCCTGATTTTTGTTGATAATCCTGTGACTGCTCTGCTGCAAGCTAAGCTCTTTCAGATGTGAGGAAGTGAGACTAAATCTAATAAATCTAACAATCTTTTTTAGGAATTAAGCTACACCTATCCAACCACATGTTGCCTAGAATGTTACTCCACTAGTGGCTGCTCCTCTCATTCTAGCCCTGCAACATGAAATTCTGAATTTCCATGTTGCAGTGATCTCAGTTTCATCTTGAACAACTGAAACGTATTCCAACTGGGGCTTCATAAATCCCAATACCAGCAAAAGGCAAGGAGAAAACTGTTCCTCATGAGATAAAATTCTTTATTTTTTATTAAGTGAGGTCTTCAGAAATGGAAGAATAATTATGTACTGGAGATGATGCAGTTTCCAGCACTGAAATATTAAAAGCAGGTTATAAAACTATCTGACAACCATAGCATAGGTGAAATCAATTTTGACTTTGGAGAGATTTGAAAAATTCCCAGCCTCTTCCAACAACTCTTTCTATCATTCTGTGACTAAAGAATAGCCAGACTTTGACATTTCAGTCTAAAATATCTTAAACCATATGATGCCAATATCTTATATTTTAAGAAAATGTGTAAACCAATATTATTGCATGTAATCTTTTTAAAGTGCAAGGAAAATCATCTCAAAAAAATGAGTGAAATTAATTTTTTTATTATCACTGAAGAGATAATATGAGTATTAATACTGACATATACAAGCAACATTTCTTGGATTTATGTGATTTTGAAAGAATTCATTAATGTTCATAGGCACTGTCTGATTTAAAACTCATCCAGACATAATGTTACTTCTATGACATAATGTGACTGTAATAACAGCCATGTAACATGAATATGTTCATTATGCAGTTGCCATGTCAGCCTTTTCATAGCAAAAAGCTTCCTCAGTGTATTTGGCTATGGTTCTAATTCAAATCCCTCCACTATTGTCATTGTTCTGCATTCTCACAGATTTGATATAATACTAATAATCTTGTTTATAAAGTTCTTTTCTTCCTTTTTCCCCTTTCAAAACAGTAAGACACAACCAGCATGACAACAAACAAACAAACAAACAAAATCAAACAACTCAAAATCAACCTAAATCAAAATTTTCAAAATTTGGGAGAAAGAAGGCATCTGAGTGCATGTCAGGTAAACAAAATGACAAGATAACCCAGAAAATAGGGGGAGGGAGAATGGAAAGATGAAAGACCTTATAAATTAAAACAGGAACAGAGTAATTAGAGTCTTTGACCTAAGATGGCAAGAGTCACAGAGATCTTGCACTTCTACTATGTTGTTCATAATTTTGACTTTGTTGTTCAGCTATTTTTTATTTATAATGAAATGTTATCTTACTGTATTTCAATTCTTGTATGAGAAAGTGTTAAAATATATAGCAAATGAATCAATTTTCTCATTATTTTAATGTATGTTGAGAAATGATAAGAAGACTCATTTGCTAATTTCTTCTGCAGTTTGGAAAATAGTAATAAAAGGGCATTTATTCACATGTAAGTGGCTTTCCAAGTGATAGAGCTGACTGTAGTTTCAAGTTATGCTCATGTATTAGACACTGTAGGTCAAAATAACATCCCATACTGTCTGTGATTATTGCCTTCACTTCTGTCATCCATTTGAAAAACTTCTAACAGTGTTACTGACAACACTGCCAGGGGAATGGTCTCCAAAGTCTTCATCTTTGAAATTTTTATTGTTAAAAAAAAAAAAAAGGCCAAACATCAACTGTCTTCCACTAAAATGTAATGGAAAACAAAACAATGACTGAGTGGCCTCTTTTTCCAGAGTATATTTTTGACAGTATTGCTATTATTACAGTACCATCTAGGTACATTCAGTGATATATTTAGTGACATATTCAAGACCCAGTTTTTCAAGATTCTCAAGCCTTTGCTCTAGAGATCCTACTGTCTAAATGCTTGTGTTTTCCTCCAGTATTCTGTGGTTATACTCTGTCATGCTGCTGTAAAACTGAGCTATCAGGGTTTAGTGGATGCCTGAAAATTTGTATTTAAAATTACATTGTTGTTATATCATTATAACTTACTGTATAGAAAGGCTCCCAGTAAGTCAAAGGGTGGTGGGGTGGTGGGGAAGAAGGAGGACAATTAGGAAGGAACTTGGCCGATTTACCAGAGATCACTTATATTATGTTTAATCTGAAAAGGAAGGGTTTGTTGGGTGAAGCAAGACTGGCTGCAAGCAAGGCTGGTTTGCAGTGTCTGCTGGGACCAGTGACCTCACAGGTCCTCTGACACCAGCTGTAGTAAATCAAAGTAAGGCAAGACTGTGACATGAAGACTGTGGTTTCAATCTGGATTCCTTGCTTCTGGCAAAGGGGCTACTTTTGTCTATCTACTGCCTATCTACTCCTCCACCACTTTAGTAAAGTTGCCATCACTTCTGTTTCTCAGTAATTAAGGAGTCAGCCTTGAAAGAGCCTTGAGTCTCTCCTGTGCCAAAAATTGCGGAAACAGTTTTAAGAATATATTCTTCTATGATTTCTTTTGTCAATGTGTGTCTTAAAAGTTGTTAATTTTCTGTATTACCAGCCCTCATGTTATAGATAGATAGAAATATATATATATATATATATATAAAGTCTTATGATATTTAGTCATTTCATAAAGTCATTGTAGCAGGAATTAAGAGGTAGCAAGCTTTGGCTGGGATAGAGTTAATTTTATTCTGGGTAGCTGGTCAGTGTTCTGTTTTGGATTTTATATGGAAAAAATGTTGATGCCGCACTGATCATAGAATTGCTTAGGTTGGAGAAGACCTTTAAGATTACCAAGGCCAACTGTTGTTTTATGTTTGAGTTGTTGTTCAGTAGTGCTTACCCTTTTCCATTTCCATTCTCTGTCAATGAGAAGGTCACAAGAAGCTGGAAGGGAGCACGGCCAGGACAGATGACCCAAACTGGCCAAAGGGACATTCCAAACCACAGAACTTCCCATTCAATGTAGAAATGGGAGAGCTGATCCCTGCGCAGTAATGGACTGGGTCAGTGGGTGGTGAGAGTTTTATTGTGCCTCACTATCACGTCCTGCTTTCTGTTATCTCCCTTTACACTTTTTTTGTTTTTTAATTATTTACATCATTATAATTTTCTTCTCTCTACCCATGGTTTTTACCTTTCTTACATTCTTCTCCCCATCCCACCAGGGACAGGGGGTACTGAGTGATTTGCATGATCTCAGAAAGCAAAGGGCTAGTAAAAAGAAACACAGATAATTTACTTTTGTGTTTCTATTTTTAAGATGATCCTATGATTATCTGAGGTTTGACTCATAACTTTGAATGGTTGAAATTGGCAGTGATTTCAATATATACAAATCTTTACAATTTCAAAAGTAATATTCTGGCTTCCAAAGTGTTTTTCCAGACAGCCTGTTTTGATCTTTAGTCAAAATGTTTATTGGCTCATCTATTTCACTGTCATGTATAATCAGTAGTAAAATATATCACAAATGTTTTCTCATTCCTTTATTTTTGTGTATGATCGGATTATTGGACTTTTATAAAGATAAACATTACCTGCATTCATTTTCTGAATAGATTTATCTTTACTGCTATGTGAGAATGGGAGAATTTCAAGAGATTTAGATGTTCTGTTGATGTGAACTGGTTATAAATCTGCACTTTTGGTTGTTTAAAAGACTTTGATGCTTTTCATATGAACCCTTGGCCAGCTGAACTTTTTCTTCGAAAAAAAAGAAAATATCCAGCCAATAAAACTTGCCTTGTTCTCAATACTCTCTAATTTCCTCAGTTTGGTGGAAACAGGTTTTAGTTTAATAGGAACCATCACATCACATTGGGGCACTTACACATATATGGCATCTGAATGTGTGAAAGTGATGGGGGACAAGACACCTTTTTTTTTCCTCTTTCACCACCTGTATCCAAGATGCTGAGAGAATCAAGTGAGAGGTAGGTGCACCATGTCAGGTGTGGTCTTTTTGTGTTCAAGTCATAGTTATCATGATGAAGATACTATAACAGTCTCAAGAAACTCGACATTTTACAGTAAAATAAAACAGACAAATTTAAATCACTTTCAGGAATGGTCTAGACATCAGATATTCAGAGCATGTATGGAATTAGTTGCTTAAACAGAGCTTGATCATAGCTCTATGCAGAAGGTCATCTTTTAAGACAGTCTGAGACAGTTAATAGCAGACCAAAGCACAGGATTTTTCCCTTCTTTGACTTGTAATACTTCTCTTTCTTTCAGCTTATCCTATTCCTTAACTACTGCAAGAGACAGCTCTATTGACCTGCACACTATAGTTATACCATACTGTGACAGGGAACAAAAGATTATTTCTAAATACCTATGAAGTGTCTACAGTGTTAATGAGAGCCAACTGTTAGTAATATTCTTCTTTTTTTGAAATCAGGTATGACTGTTTTGTGCAAGGATCTTGAGGAAGATATATCTGTCAAGATTTGCAAAACCTCATAGAATTTAATGAATACAAATCTTATTTTGTTCAACAAAAATAGTGAAAAATGCTCTAAAACCCCCAACCTTGAACGAATGTGTTCTTGAAGAAATAACAAATGGTTCATCTCACTAACTGACATCTCATGCATTTTTCCATAGTAAATCATTGTCATAAGGTTGGTCTTCTTTTGCCAACAAATAGATTAAAGTTAGAAAGGACACTTTACCTTTAAGCTGAACTCTATTAGCAGCTACATTTAGCTTGTTACAAAAAATGGGAATGGGAATGTAGAAATAGAAGACAGGAAACCACTTAATTGTTTAATCTCTCTTGGCTTTCTTTACCAAGGGCTTGCATCAACTGAAAATAACATCTCTGTTTATACTTAATTTCACTGAACTACATGTGACATTAAGTGGTTAGCACTATATAAAACCTTGTGTTCAATTATGTCATTCTCAAAAAAAGAACTTTTATGTTTTTACAAAAAGTAACTATGAAATATTTACTCAAAAATAGGGTTATAAAGTCAGAGGATCTTTGTTTGGGATAGTCTAATTATCAGTACAATATCGTGTTAAAAATGGAATTCCATAAACTATAAAGTCAGCAATGTAATATCAAGTCTTGCTCTAATGAACACTTAGTTTAAAGTGATAATATATTAATAGGGCATGTTGTATCTTCAGTGTAATTTATAATTTAACAATCTAATGACATCTTGCACATGTAGTCATAACTGGAAAACTGTCACCGTCTGGTCCGGTGGTGAAGGTGCCACGACCTTTCTCGCTAGAAGCATCTTTAAAAAGACACCCGGATAGACGGAGGCACAGGCAGGGAGTGATCAGCTCTTTGTTTACTCTCAGGTGCAGAGAGATCAGCTCTTTGTGAGGCTGCCTGAGCAGCAGAGCCATGTTTGCCCCCCCAGCCATGCAGGAGTAAAAGCAGCGAGATGAGGTTTTTCCAATCTCCAGGAAAGCTTCTTTATCCCACGAGGTCCAGAAGGGAAAGGAGCCAAATTACCCTAGAGGAGAGGGATTATATAGGGTAGCCAGGGATGGGGTTTCACAACTTGGCCAATGGGGGAAGGAATTGGGAAAAGGACCAATCAGGGGAAGGAGCCGAAAAGAACCAATCAGGAGGGGGTAAAAAACCAAGAACAAGGGGAATAACCAATAGGGTATGAAATATTAACATAGAACTGCAAAGGCTCATGGGTCAAAGTACTTTTGCTCATCCTGAGCTACAAGGAAGTCTTGCAAGGGGGCTTCCCATAGGGGAGTCCATGCTAATTGAGGTAGCTTACACTCTCCAAGGTATTGTTCTCTGTGGATGGTCCTGGGACCACCACAGAAAACTATTTTCTTGCCTAGATTTTTCTTCTGGATTTCAACATAAAACAAAACTGCTTTAAAAATGTGATAAAAGTACAGTTTTCTGGTGCTAGGCTAAGAGGTTAAGACATAAAACAGTAATATACATAGTATAAATTTAAAAATGTTCCAAAATTTGGAATTATGACATTGCATTATGCAATAAGGGACAGTTACTGAGCAGAATATTTGCCAGAACTAGCCAGCAAGCAGACAAAAACTGTCCTCACTGTTAAAGGGGTGTGGGTTTCTGTATTTTTTTATATTTGTAATAAGCTGGAGTTCTTTATTTTCTCTGTGTGTGTGTCTGTGTGTCCGAGAGAAATAATTTTTCTTTTGAGATCCAGTCTCAAGGGAAGATCACATTGCAGCATGTGAATAGTTTTTCTCTTACACTAACACATTGGTGGTTATCTTTGCACTGGTTTTTCCTGTTGTGAACAGACTGAATTAGATCCTTATGTTCTGTGGGAATACGGTTTCTCGAGCAGTTTCAGTAATCAAAAGCTGATGGACCAAGGCACTGGGGATATATGTACATATATGTGTGTATACACACACACACACAGAAACACATTTATATATGTATGTATGTAGGTGCCTTTGAGCTGGGGGGCTGCAGGGCATGGTGAGGAGAAACTGAGGCTGCTCTGGGTCCATCACAGCCAGTTCCAGACAATCCCAATGCACCCACCATGGCTCAGCCCACAGCTGATGGGGAGGCATCTCTAGAAAAATTTCTTGAAAAAAGCTGATAAACACTTGAAAAATGAACAGCAAGGTAGGAGGAGAAGGAGGTGCTCCATGACAGGGCAGTGAGTACCTCGATGCAAATGATGACCATGGAGAACATTGATGTGAGCACATCTAAGAGTGGCCTGACAAGAAGGAAGGAATTACTGAACAAATAAATAAGAAAATGTAGCTGAAAGTACTGACAGAACACTGGGAACTGGGAACCTGACAACCAGGCCTTGGAACCAGAAACACCCTTGAAAACTTCAGCTGCCCTCTTCAAAGTGCACCCAGGGGACATAGAAACCTGTGATATCCTGAGATACCACTGAGAAGGGGAAACACAACTGTAATGGCAGCTTAATGCCTGAGAAGATGGAAAACAGTCAAGGAAAAGCAGACTGAAAGTATAGGAAATAACATTGCCTATTTACTGTTAGAGGTAAAAAATAGGAATTAGCAGCATTGAAGCAGGCTGTTTTAAGTAGGATGTCCTACATCCCTGTACAACTCCATGTTATAAGAGAGATTTTCTTTTTTCTTTTTCCAAAATGGAGCCCCTCTCTCTCTCTCTCTCTCTCATACTTTTCTTTCCCTATGCAGGCTGAGTCCCACAAAACCACTGTATGAGACCTTGGACTCCCATGGGGGTGACCTGGCTAATTTGACTATCGCAGGTGTCACATCTGAGGTGAGAGTCTGCCTGTTATCTTATTGGTTCTTTTTTGGACCCACTGCTGGGTCACTTCGTCCTTCCACTTCTGGAATGGGTGGATTGACATTTGCAATCTGTTTGTACCCTTTGGTATGGTTTAGCCCCTTCTGAAATCTGTCTAAACAACCCCTAAACTCCCAAATTCAGAAATTAAAACTAAAACTATGTTATCCAAGTTTGATCACTTAGGAATAGCTTGACATTTGAAAGTGTTAAGCAAGTAAAGTAGCTTCTGTAAAAAAGGTTTAATAAATGTTAACCTACAGTATTGCCTAGATTGTTAAATGTATGCTGGAGAAGGGAAATGAAGACAAAACAGGCTGGGGGTTTTATATATATATTTTTGGTCAAGATACTTACTTTCCTTTCAGTTGAATGAAGTAAAAATGGAAAAAAAGTCATCACAGTGCTTTGCTCCATAGCATTCAATACTCTATGTGAATGTTAAAGTATCAGCATTTTTAGAGACAGGGATGTAAGTAAGAAACAGTAAAAACATTTGCTTTCATCTGCATATCAGTATTTAAGTAACAGCTTAGAAGCTTAATGACCTGTATTCAATCAAACTCCCTTGACCTTGCATGAAAGGTATCGAAGCACAATTGAAACCCTCGAAGAAAAAGAAATGTTAAAACCAAGTACTGCAGTTAAAAGCCTGTAATAGGCTCCCAGGCATATCTGAGAAACTTCAGACTTGCACTTATTTATTTGAGGTGAGAACCTGAGACACTTAACTGATTGCAGAAGCAAATTTTAGAAGTATTAGGTCAAAAGTTAAATGTCTTGAATGTTAAATTGCTTCTTAGATCTTTGGTAATGTTACAAAATATTAGGATTCTTTGTAGAATAGTGAAACTTATCCCAGGTGTTAGGTTTTGCTTGAACCTAATTTAAATTCCTCTACATCTGAGCATAAACTGGGTATGCAGTCTAATAGAAAAAATATGTTGGCGCTTTTTTTTTTTTTTTTTTTTTTTTTGCTAAGAATGTCACTGCTTTTTGTATTGACCAGATTCAAAAATAAAAAGTCAGTGCACAAGCTGGGTTGACCACAACAATAAACTTTGATTTTAATTAAGCAAATAAATGCCAAGATGTGACTACAAAAAACAAAAACAAAAACAAACAAAAAAAGCTGTGAAAGGACTAAAAGTTGTACCACAGTAATTACCAAGATATCCTTACTTGAAAGATTTATGCAATGAAGGATGCTTCAAAAATGTTTGGGAAAATTGTGATTTAGTTGGAGGAAAGCTGTGACAGAGATGAGCACTTAAATAAACGTCAGTCTCAGTTTAGGTGGAACTTAATGATTTCACTAAAAATACTGTTCTGTGCAGAATATATTCTTTTAAAAACCTGTAAATCACATCCATATCATTACTTTAGTGTGCCTACTGTCTACTTTCCAGCTCCCAATATTTAGTTTTTCCTAGCTTTTTATCTGTCATTCCTCCTTTAGTCTCATTCTTTCCCTAGAAAAGCCCAAGCATTCAAGCCTGAGCTGACATTTCAAGCCCAGAATTTTCAAGTGGGTTAAAAATTTTAAATTATTTTGCCTATCTTTATCTAGCATTTAGCTAGATAGCATTTCTGCTAGCATCTAGCAGAAGCATTTTTCAGTATTCCATTAGTTATTTCCATTCACTCCCAAATTTATTCTGTCATCAATACTGTTCTAATTCCTGACAGCAATTAGAATGTTACCAATAATGACTGGGTGTTTGAGTGAATCAACACAAGCCTTGTCTTTACTCTAAAAGTCTTTAATAACAAATTGGCCCAATTTTCATTTGGATAAACAAGATTTAATATGATAATAAAAGATTACAGTGTTGGCTGAAATAAATCTTGTAATTTCCAAAATTTTTGCTTTGTCATGTAACATTTTCTTTTAGAATCCTTTCAGTCTGCACTGTTCTGTCTGATTTACATAAGACAGTGAATTTTGTTGACTGAACCAAATTCTTTGGTATTTTGGGTCTTTCATCCTAAGACATTAATTGATTGATGTTTTTCTTCCTGAAGCTGAAATGTTACATTACTGAGCTGGTTGAAGAACCTAAGGGAAATGACTCAGCCACAAAAATGGAAGGTAATAATAGACATAGTTTATGTCAGTTTACATCCAAAATGTATTTAATATGTACAGTGCAGAACATAACATTTGGCAGCAGCCAAAGAGCCCATTCCTGTTTCTAAACTCAAGGATTAATTTCTTTCTATCCATGTTTCAGATTATAAACATAGAAACATTTTTTAGGTACACAAATGCATAAAAGCCACAAAATTATTTAAACCATTATAAACTGGAGATACGGGAGTGTTTTGAGGTACATCTATTAAGTAGAGACAGTTTATCTGAGCTGCCAACTATCAAATTCCTGGAAAAGAGTAATAGGACTATGAAGATGCGGCTCTAAAAAGGAACCCAAACCACTGCTATTTTTATGCTAATAGTTAAGTGAACATTCTAGGTATTGTTACCAATCTATTTTACCTGTTTTTCTATAGAAACAATGCTTATGCACTCATTTTGCTCTTAAAGTTTGTATTCAGTAAAGTGTGAAGCCTTTTGCCAGCTTCAGTTCCCATGTGGGAGACAGGTGGAAAATTCAAATATAAAAAAAATCTTGCAAGTTTTGGGCAGCTAGATAACTAAATAAAGGAAAGAAACCTTATTGAGGATCCCACAGTGGGGAAAAACTGTAGCATGAGCTGACACTGGGGAGTTCAGATGCACTGCAGCTAGAGACCTATGTGGGAAAAGTTTAAACTGAAATTCATACTTTATTACAATCTCAACAAACAAATTCATCCTAAGATAGTTTATTTATTCAAGGAAATATTTTTAATTCATTGATAGAATGATATTTAAGGCAAGGTTTGGACTCAGACACCATTACTTTGATATGTACTTATGCCTTGTATTAGTTTGTTATGTAAAAATATTTAATTTTCAGCTTTTTTTTCCCCTTTCATTATTCTTAGTTTCTATCTCATCTTTTACTTCTTTCCTCTGAATATGCCTGAGACAGGTTTATCTGCTCTAGGTGGGAAAATGCCCTCCCACACCTAGGCTAGAAGGAGATCTTTTGATGTTCAGTTGTTCTATGACTCTGTTGAAACTGCCATGACCTATACAGTGACTGTACAAATAGCTGGAGAGACAGCAGGAGTAAGCTTAGCAAGCTTTTTTAGTGAGGACTGGGCAGAGTCAGAAGACCTTTTCAGAAGTACTTAGCTTCCCTTTCTGTCTAGTATTGTACCCCACATATTACCCCTTCTCCAACCTTGAAAAATAGCAGCACTGAGATACTTTTCACAAGGGTTCAAGGACATTGCTGCTTCTTTCAGCGCATTGTAATGAAAACTACTAGGTCCCTGTCTTGGGTTGGAAAATGTCACCAAAAATGTGTATTCTATTTTCATCTGTTGAAACCTGTTGGGAGATATTGTTATTGTTCTTCTCTCTTCCTCCACCCATCCTCCTCCGAGGGACATCACCTGTGAATGGGCCATTTAAGGCCTCTCACATGACTGATAACATCACCTCATTCCATTGTGAGATGCTCCACCCAGTGGGAGGAGCCAAAGCCTTTCCATCGGCATAAAACCTGCAGTCCCAAACACTAATGCAGCTGGTTTTCCACTGAATCCTTGGAGAAAGACCAGACCTATCTCACCAGGACTGGACACTTTTTTCTACAGGATCATCCCTACTCCACAAAACAACATCTGTTACTCTAGGAAGACTTATTTGGACTTCTAACACCCTGGCCAAAAGGGTGTCAGATCATATCTCTGACTCTGTCAGGGTTTTCTAGGACTTTTGGTTGGTTGGTTGGTTTTTTGTACTACTGTATTTGTATTTTTCTTTTTTTAAATATTCCTGGTAAACAACTGTTATTCCTATTCCCATATTTTACCTGAAAGTTCCTAATTACAAAATTGTAATAATTTGGAGGGAGAGGGGTTTTTGCATTCTCCATTCTAAGGGAAACTTCAGTTTTCCCTGACAGATACCCATCTTTCCAAACCAAGACATTCCCAGAGGGCACCAAAAGGCCAGATGTGTGCTGAACTTCACTTGGGACCTGCCAATGATTTGTGGGCTGCATTTAAGCAACGGTCTTGACTCTCACTTTCCCAAGTGATGCTTTAAGTACACATGTTCTGCTGCCTACAGTACTGCCCTCCTATTGGACTTGTAGGATGGAGCTTGGACTCAGTTGATGTATAGTCTTAACTCTAATCCTGCCTCCAGTCCAGTCTCCAGCCACTTTTGACTGGTCTTCCTGATCAGGCTGACTCATTGCCTTGTCTCATCTGGATTTGTCACTTGGATCTATTGATGCCACCACCCCTGACCAGGACCATTGGACTGCAGCCTGTGGAAGCATCACTGCCCAGCCTGAAGTGCTGAGGTAATCATGGTTCCTGGCTCATTTCTGTCTGAGAGCAGCCCCACTCCTGCTGCTTCTGGACAGCTGGAATTATTTTTCTGAAAAAAAAAAATTAAACAAAACTTGTATAAATTAAATACCCAAGCATACTTTTTTTGTTAATCTATTAATGCTACTAGTGGTTTCACGAAAATATTTTGTATAAGGGCTTAGGTATTAAAAGAAATAATTAGTGGGTGTGTGTTCTGGGATTTTATATTTTTTATGTTATTGAAATGCTCGAATTGATGGCAATGGAGCAAAAAAACCAGCTGTTCTAACTATGAACTTTTCCTATATCTGTTATGAAGCTTTAAAACAGCTAGCCAGATTGCTTGTGTAAGTGTTTTAATAAAATCATCAGTATCTGCTAGGATAAGCCTCTCCTAACATCTGTCAAAGAAACAGTACAATATCATTTAGAAATGAAGTGCTAACCCAGTGTAATATTTACATTCACATGGCATCTAATGCATAGTTCTGTCATGAAGAAAAATGGGTATTAAAATATCAATTCAGATATGACTCAGTTTGGCTTATTTAAACTTCAGGTTGATTAATATGTGAATGTGAAAATATGATTCAAAGTGATTGATACAGTGGGTTCAATGAAAAATTCAACCAAGCTTCTCCCAGTAGCCATATTATTTTCCAGTATCTAGAAGAATATAATCCTTAATAAGAAAGGTGAATAAAGTTTCCACTTTCTTCTGTTTTACTTTCAGAGGAAAGAAGATGAAATTGAGACTGGGTGTCATTTCTGCCATGATTACAGCATCATTGGGAGTCTGTCTGTTACAGGTTCATTGACTCTGACATCCTGCTGTATCAGACTAAATTGTTTGGGATCTAAATCTACAGCCTAGGGTAGAAATGAATTCTACAGGTTATGTAAGTGAGAATACAAGGTGTCACATGATCTGGGGCCAGAGTCACTGGGATACCCACATTACGAACATGCAAATATTTAAAAATCAGGTAGGTAAATATTGCTTGCCATGGTCTTGTTCTCAACTCTTCACCTTCCCCACCTTCTTCTTTTCAAATTTAAACTGTCTTCACTTGGCTAGGATGGAAAGCAGAAGTGCTGAAATATCTAATCTTGTAAATCTTCCAGCCCAGCTGTGGAGAATCAAGTGGCTTTAGACAGTTGGAATACAGTTCAAAAGAGCATCCATAGTTTTTGGTGTTTTTCCAAGTGTTGAGAAACTTTCTGGTTTACCCATCACTCGATGTAATGTATTAGAAAGTAAACACACTCTGTCAATGCATAAAAATTTTATGAAAGTATGTCTGCTTCTGACCTGCTGTCCACTTGTAGGCATGACTGACTGGCTTCAATGGGTGTTTCATATAGGGAATGACTTTGTCATCAGACATCTGTACTGCAAACGAGATAATATGTACTAATGTGTGTATTTTCTCTCTGGAATCAATTACAAGTGAGAAAAGAAAACTGTGAAAGTTAATAACTTTCCCATGGACTGAAATTTTACTACTTCATCCATCTATGCAATGCAATTCTAGAAGTAAGCATAGTAGAAGAAATGCAAAATTAAAAGATTTGGTCAAATGAAACATGCCCTTTGTCATATGATACTTAAAACTAGAGGAAGGGGAAAAGGGTAAAAAAGCTGCTACAGCCTTCATTACAGAATCTGGTAGAGAATCTGAGAACAATATTCTAAGACTGTCCTAGAAAGAAGGTGTAAGAGTGGTTATCAAGTTTGTGAAAAACAGACAGAATTTCCTATCTGGTGCAGTGGGAGAACAATTACTTCTTTCATTCTGATGCTACTCATATATTGAAAACATCAAGAAAGGTGATTGCTATGGGTGCTATGGCTCTATGATGCTGTGCAAAAGGAGTTACTCTCTTGCAGATGTTTTCTCCAACTTCACCTATGATGTCTCATCTTAATCAGACCATTTTTCTCAGGCTCATATTCTAAAAGCAGACTTGAGCCTCTTTGCATTCCATGATTTGCCTGCATATGGAAATTGAAGAATTAATTACAAGTAGATTGTAGTGATTCAGAGTTTCTGTTAAGTGTTTCTGTTAAAGCTCATTCCATGTTTCATCACCAAAACTTACTAAATATGAAAGTTTGACGAGTCATACTGCTGACATCCTGAACAACATAATAGGTTTTAATATCAAATGTAATTAAAAAGAACAGTTATAAATAGCTTAATCTGCTCAATAAGGTACGGGATGATTCACATATGGAAACACTTTTTTCCCCTTAAGCATAAGGTAGAACTCCAGAAATAGTATTTTCTTGCTAATTAATTTACTTCTATTTCTTTTCAAATCGTGTTCTTATTTGATAAATTTCTTATCTCTGAGGTGATTGAAAGAAATTTTTCCTTTGCTAGACCTGAAATGTGGTTGAGGTCTGAATTTAAATTTAGGTAAGACACTTTGTGGGAGTTTATATTGAAACTAAACTCTAGTGCAGTAACAAAAAGCACTTCTCCTCAAAACTGAAGTCATATTGGCAGACTAAATAGCTGATACTTGGATCAAAGGGTACAAAAATGTTTAATCCTGTTCACAAAATTACAAAGTGCAAAGTTAGCTGTTATTTCACTTTTTTGTCCTCAGATACTTACATTACAGCTTACTGCTAAAGACATGTCAGTAAGTAAAAAGTCATATAAAATGTTTTAAAAAGGTGCTTTTAAACAGGCCAGGCCTGATTGCCAGGCTTTCATAGTGTATTACTGAGTAATTGAAACAAATCATTAAATGGATCAGGAGCTAAGCCTGTGGGGAGAGATGTTGGCACAGACTGTAATTTAATTCAATTCTGTTAAAGTATTTTATGGAACCTGCAAGTGACATTTATAATCGACGACAAACTTACAGACTGAGAGTCTTATTTTTGAGTGTATTGATTAACTTTCAGTAGAGTGTATATGAAGTATTTACAGTTTGAACATGATCTGTTAACCTGGAATATTGGTTAAAATGATGAGACACTTCAAAGTGACTTATTTCCATAGTTGATAGATATCTGGAATATCATGACAGAGAGATGACTTGACTGGTCTCTTGTTAATGATCTGATGTAGTTAACCAGCTTAGAGGACAATATTATTCAATGATGACACTTAGAATGACACCTCTTCTTGGCTGTTAGGAGTCAATTTTATTGTTGCTGTTGTGCTGTTCACCCAGATCAGCTTGACACTTCTGTCTTGTATAACCCAAAACGTGTTTAAATCTGAAAGTGTACTTTGTTTGCATGTTGCAATCTTATTTTTAACTTTGCCTATGTATTCCCAGAAAAGTAAGACCATAAACAAAGGTTTTTCCCTGCTCTGCTCCCTGTGTGTTTGCCTGCCCATGTGATTACTTACCTTGGATTCACTGAAGAAGAAGCATCCAGAACCCTGAACTTCATCTATGGTTTTGCAATCATCATTCAGATGTACTACAGTGATTTTCTTAAAAGGAAAACAGAGAATCTATTGTAAATAAGTTGCATACTGTTCATTTTTTATTTTCTTGTGTATCATTTTATATTTGGTATTAATTTCATATTTAATCATATATATGAATACATAAGACAGGATGGATATTTTCAAACTAATTTAGAAAGAGATTTAGAGTAAAAAGGTGTATCTTGAAATTCCATTATGCTATTTTAAAGATGTTTTTCAGGTTTGAATTGAGATTTTAGACCTGAATGCATTTATGAAACAACAAAAAAAAAAAAAAAACAAAAAACATAGATTTATCCTCATTGCAGAAGCTAAGCTAATATTTTATTAAAAAGGTAAAACATGCCTATTTTTAAAGTAACTACTTTTGAAATGTATTATATTGATTTCGGTGAATAAAACTGGGTGTTGCTTGCAATGACCAGCAACAAATAGCTAGGAAAGACAGTCTATGAAATTCTCATAACTGTACTGTCTGATGACCCAAATTTTTATTTTTTAATAGCCTATAAAATAGACCCTTTTTTCTTTTTTTCATAGGACAAGATTAAAGTACATTGATTATGATCTGGCACAATAATCTGAATGAAGCAAGACTGAATCTTCATTCCTTTAGAATGAAAATAAAACCGAACGTGTTTCCAGTTTTCTAAGATACAGAACTATTTGAACAGTTCTTCAGAACACTCCTTATGAATTTGAAAGTGGATGAATCAAGGCACAGAAATATTACTAGTCATATGTTACTTGAGAATCAATTGAAGCTACAGAAAAATACAAATATCAGTGGGGATGAATAACTAACAGGTCACTTCCCAGAAGAAACAAATTCACATAGTTGTTACTCTTCAGTGAAAATTGCCAGTCCATTATTATCAAACGATTACCTGGAAACACAGCTGCCATGTTTATACTTTCACTTAAAAGAGCTGAATTCTAGTGTGGGGGAGACACCATAGCACAGTCATTAATTGGTTCCTCAGGATAGTCTCTGGAGAATGCAGAGAAATAACCTGAACCTGCATCTCTGGCCCTCTGTGTGTTCCTGTATCTCCTACATTTTCCGCCAGCTGTTGGGATTCTGTGATGAACTTTTATGAATATGTCCTGTTGAAGCACTTTTGTTGACATTAGTAATTAAATGTTCAGTAGAACTCAGTGATTTTGGTTGACTTTGGCTTGGGGTACAGAGTATTCTGTTATATCCATTCTAAACAGTATGAAAAAAAAATGGAATTGTAAGGCTCATGAATATTGTGCCTGATAAAGAGGTGATTCCCCATACCAGTTCAGAATTACAGTAATTTAAAATGATAAAGAATTTTTTAAAGTTTTTGTGTGTATATACTTATGTAGTTACTTAATAACAGATAAGATAGAATTATTTCTCATTAAAGGAAAATACTGCTGTGCATAACCTGCCATATCTTAACAAAATATCTTTTTTTTTTTTTTTTTTTTTTTTCTTCCTGACCTTTTCCTCACCTCTGGATTTTCAGTACTGTTTTTTCATTTCCACTTGAGTAAACCTTTAGCTTTTTCTGCCTTTAAAGCATTCTTGTCAAACTTGCAAAGCAGGAGGTTAATCTCAGAGTGAGATGTGTTCTGAGCTTCTTTACACAAAGTAAGATTCAGTTCTTTTTAGTAGTCTTGCAGGATTAAAAGCTCACAGCTTTGGAAACTGCTCCAAAAGTGAGCTAAATGAGAAAACAGCACAAGGTAACTCAGTGGATTTATCTAAACATTTTTCCTCCTTTGAAAGGATTTAATTTTACTTCAAGCATAAATGAGAAGTGTTTGAAACATCAGAAGTCCCAGGGGAGCAGAAAAAGTAAAGACTAAAACTAATATATCTTTTGATACTGTTGGCAGTGTGTGCAAGAAAAATGCCAGGAATGATTGTTTGGAGACTGAATCAACCTTTCATCACGAGGAAGGCTTGCAGTTTATTGGTATTATGCTTCTAGGGAGCCACAGATAAAAACTATAACATCATGTTGTAATTAGCCAAGGAATAAGAAAAGATTATCAGTTTATCTTGTTTCACGTTTACATTTAAAACAAATGTCATTCACTGAATTTAAATTAATAATTAAGTAGTGGTCTGCTACAAGACTTAATTGTTTTAATTTCAAAGCAGTCTAATTCAAGACTTACCAATTCAAGCAAGTAGGACTTTGAGTTTTTTGCTTTCAAAAGGCCAGCCTTCTAGAATATAAGGGAAGCTTTCTACTAACTTAGCTAATTCAATTGGTTTGAGGAGATTAGAGGATGAAACTAAGATAGAAATTTATTTAAAACAATAATGATACAAGAATAATTAGAGTTTGTATCTCAGACAAAGGGGACCTACTGTAGAACAGGACTTCAGACAGGATATTAAAAACCAGCAAAGAAGGGTCTTTCTGAGAGGTCAAAAATTTGGAAGAATCAGATCTTGTAGAAAAAAATAAAATCAAAAACTTCTTAAATATAGAAATTGGTAAAACAACAAGAAAACCTACAGTGAAACAGCAGTGCATTACGGGCGAAGGTGGATAAAATTTATAATCTCTCAGTGCTCCTAAAAATAGATGAACACTTTGCAAAAGATTTGTATGGAAATGTACATCAGTAGTGTAGACAAAAGTGAAGAATTGAAAGCTACAAGTAATGGTGAAAACTCAAAGAAAGTAGTGTGCTCATGCTATTAAAGTCAAGTAATCTACATCACAAAATTTCCAAGAACTGTGAGAGAAATTGCCAAATATGGAATATCTGGAAAATTGATTCAGTCCATGCGTCAACATCAGAGTCTTGCTCTCTGACTGTAAAAGAGAAATGATGGGGAAAGAACAGATTTGCCTGATCTCAATATGATACAATATTCCATCATGACAAAAAAGAAAAAAAAATTGAGATAAAAATGCAAGTTTAATTTACAAAAACAAATTAAGTCACAGAAAACCTTTTCATTGAAGAAAAGGAGTAAACTGGAAGAATTGATAAGAAAACACTTTTCCAAATCAGGTTCCTATTGTAGAATCTGGTCCTTTTATCAAAGTACCAAAAACTATTCGGCAAATTTACATCAGCAAATGCTTATCAGCAACTTTTACAAAACAAGTAGTGGTGGAAGGTTAAATAAGGATGGGAAACACCCCCAACACTTTTAAAATAATGCATATTTTTTTGTTTGCTGAGGATGTCTATGTTAATACTCTAAATCAAAAATAAAAAAATGGTGTGAATATTCAGACTGGGCATAATAGTGTGACTTGCACTGATAATTTAACTTTGATAAATGTAATCATAGAATTAGAATTTATTATTTTCCTTATGAGATAAATAGAATATATGTAGCTAAAGAACTTCTAGCTTACGAAAACACTGCTAAATTGTCTTATGTATCTTAAGACAACCCTTACTTGTGACTTGGGCTCGGTACAGTAGAAACAATAAATCATACCATAGGCAGTTCTAGTAGATTGGATGATCCTTTCTCATGCCTATACTTCAATTTTGGTCAGAAAATATCAGATCCAAGACAGCAAATCTTCTCATGGAAGCATTCTTAAGTCTGCTTGCTGGTTTTGGTTTTGTGGGGTTTTTGGGGGGTTTTGTTTGTTTGTTTGTTGGTTGGTTTTTTCCAGGAAATGTCTCAAAGCTATAATGAATTTAATGAATTTGTTTTACTTTATTATATTTCTTAAGTAAGTAAGGTAAGTTTTTAGGTCCCTTGCATAGAAGGCCAGTATTTTAAGTTTCTCTTTCTCCTGATTTGAATGCGATTTCTTTCACTTAACATTCTAAGTGGAAATCATCAGCCTGTTGGCTGTTGAAGATAATTATACAACTCACTCTATGTACTCCAGATACTGGAACTGGACTGAAAAAGCAAGCAAACAAAATATAGAAAATGTTAATGTTGCCTCTATACAGAAGAGAAAAAAATGTTTAGGCTGGATTATTGGTCAGATTTTACTACAATCTTTTTTATCATTGGCTCTTGTTAAAGACTATAGTATGGCTAATTTTCTACATTCCTCTTTTAGCGTAAGCTCACGTCCTTCCTAAAGGACAGAATATGATGTTTAGTTTTTTATTCACACAGCACATTTCGAGCAGTATGTCTAATAAAGACATATCCTCTCCCAGTCATTGGGTCTGTTTAGAGAGTGGTGGCTCATTAAATTGATGCTGGGAAAACCTGTGCTATTGGACTCTTTTTTTTATTCCTGGGCAGGGATTTAGTGCCTGCTCACAATTTTTGTGTTAATTAAGATCCATATCTAAGCCCAAGTGAATTGTTAATAGAGAACTGCTTACTCAGTATGAGGAGGGAAAACATAAAGAAAATAAAGAAATAAAAAAGAATACTCTTGCACCAAAGCAAACTGTAAATATAAGAAAAGGATTAAAACAATTTTGTCACTGGATGTCTTTATCTTGATTAAAACTGCAGTTTTGGTTAAATAAAAAAAAGAAGAAATAAGAAAATCATCATGTATTCAGCATTCTCTGACAGAAATATTTGCATTCCAGAATCCAGATAAATAAGCCTGTATGCTTAAAAGCTGATATCTTTTCCTTTCTCACAGTAGAAACTTGGTAGACTTGGATTTAAAAAATAAGATACAACTATTTATTAGCATTTCAGGGGGATGATATGAAATTAGTCTATCTGGACCTTTTGTTTTTTTCATTGTTAAAATTCTGTTACTATCTCCTTTTTAATATTTTTGTAATTAACTTATATGTGGAAAAGTTTTAGAAAATATAATTGGGCTTTCACGTGGATTTTAGAAAACACTGAAACTTTCAACTATCTTGGGAACTCTGATTTGATGAAACAATTTCTGTCTAATGGTGTGGGATTGCAGTTTATGGAAATGGTTTGCTCTGGTTCACCCCTGAAAAATGTATGGTTTATCCCAGGTCTGTACCCTCCCTGCAGTATCAAGTTATCTGTAACCTCACTGGCTGGAGAATGTCACCGCGCCCCTTTGAACCTCTGTGTTAAGGGTGCAAACGGAGAGGGCTCTTCCTTTTTTGCCCTGGTGGCCTTCGGATACTGTTCTCTCCACGTCCCTCTCCTCTTCTCCCTCTTCCCCCTTCCCTTCCCCCTCTCCCTCAGTGACCATGCTGTCTTCCTGGGGTAAGACTGAATAAACCCTCATCTCATCAGCACCTCACCAACCCTCCAGTCTCCTTCCCTGCCTGCATGCGAACACCCACGACCCTAGAGCCCGGGGGGCTCCCGGAGAACCCTCCAAAATTTAAACTACAACATAATGGCTTCTAGAGATAGGTGTTACCACCAGGGTAAAAATGACAAGACTAATTTAACAAAAATTTTTTGTTATATCTATACTGTGGTGCAGCTGTCTTTAGGTCTTGGATCAGGACTTGTCTGTTCTTGAGCAGCTGTGCTAAAGGGTTCAGCTTGAGCACAGAGGTCATTTCTCCCCCTGTGCTCAGGTATTCAGCTTCAAGATTCAGTTGGATGCTCTTGCAAATCAGGGACAGAGTATGATGGAACATGGAAGGAGGGAATTTATGTTCAAGGACAGGCTTGAACCTCCCAGTCCAGCAGTCCAGAGTTCTTCACTGTGCCCAGGGACCAGACACACTGGAATCAAAGCTCAGCAGTGCTTCTGAAGAAGTACTTCCAATCTGTCTGGTGCTCTCTCTTGCAAGAGGTCAGAAACAAAAAAGGAGTGAAGAAAAAAAGTGCAGCATTCACCAGTAACTATCTAGAAAAGAAAAACAAATTTCTTGAAAAGAAGGACAAGTCTCAAAAGACTGAATATTTTTTGAATTAGCTCCTAAGAAAATGCAAGAAAATTTATTTTTCTTTTCTCATTCATTCTTCCACAATGACTATTTTCTCTTGCAGAAAAGCTCTACTGATATTATTTACAGTCTTACTCTTCATATTTTCATTCTTTACTGACCTTGCAGTATTCTTTTAGAAACCCATTATCATGAATATCACATTTTGTTTCTCCAGTTCCCATTCTGATTATTTGTCTGAATATCCCCCCGTGTATGAAATTCTCAAATTACCTCAATTCTATACATTGCAATTTTTAAATTAGCTGATGGCAATATTTCACTGACTGCACATGAACTGTTTGCTATTGGATATTGCAGCCTCATGCAGGACATCTAGCAAATATATTTTCTCATCTGGAATAAAGCTAATTTGATTACTAACATCTGTGCTGGCTCAGGTGAGTGCCATCATTTATTTATTTAATTTTTTAATGAAGATGGGTCTCTTTTCCAAAAATCATATCAGCCCAAGTCATATCTTTGTGATCTTTTAAGCAGCTGTTAAGGTAATGAAAACCTGCTTTCTATGCTGCCAGCTCTGCACAGATGCTGTGGACAAATACTTTGGGAGTAGAAAAAAATATCATTCAAATAGCTGAAAAATCATATATGTAGTGCAGTGAGGAGTTGAAACTTCACAGGATAACTGCTGAAATAGCATGTGTAAGGTTCAGGAAACACAGACAGACTATACATTGACTTCTAACATCTTTCTTCTGATCCCTTTTCTTTGAAGTATCTCACTGATTAACAAATGAATGAGGTATTTTTACTAGGCAGCAAACTAAATTCCAAGTTGCAAACCCATGGAAACTTTATATGTGCTTGTTTGATTCTTTTTCCCTCCCAAGTCCGTGACCTATTTTGTCAAAGAGCTGTGAATTTGTAGTCTTTGATATTTATAGCTGTCTTCTACAAAACTTCATTCCAGGCAACTCATTGCTTCTTGAACAGGGGCATTCCACTTCAGCAGCTAGAACAGATGGCATTCTCTGCAAAGATAACTTACTACTGCACACACTCAAGTGTTTCATACTTGACAAGAGTAAAGAAACATGAACCATAGATTTGGTGTATGTGGTCTCTGTCCCACAAAATTTCTGAATGCAATAGAAGATTATTCTATAGAACACACAGATATTTTGCATCAAGAGAAGGAAACAATGAGCAAGACAGTACAGAAGGAAAAGAAGAGGCCAGTTCAACTTTCTAAGAATACATACCGAATTTTATAAATATTTTTAAATTATTTTAGTCAACTTGCAAAACAGACCTTAGGAAAATATGTCATCTTCCTTAAACTCTTTACAAAGCTCATGTGGGCTTTACATATTAGCATCATCTATGAAGAGTGCTTGTAAACTGCTGAGTGAAGTGGATGTCACCTGTGCCAGCAGGTATACACAGAGGGAATTCCTAAAGCCAACAGCCTTACGTCAATGTGTGAACTGCAAGGTTCACAGGGAATGTGGTCCATTGCTTTGTCAGGCTGACTATAAAGCACACTATGGCTTTTGTTTGTCCACTAAAACCACAGAAGATCCTTTAAAAACATAAATCTGCTGGGAATCCATTTTTCCATGTACTTTTAATGGAAATTATGTTTGTCTAAAAATATTCAGATTATTTTACTCAGAAATTCAAAAAAGTCCAAAGTTTTTCATCAGGTCAGAATTATGGTATTCTTATACCAATAATTCAGTTTTATACATTATCCCCCCGCTGCTCAGTGACAAAAATTGTGTTCTGAAGCTGTTAGAAATTGGTAACACTGCAAACTTTTGACCTTAATTCACAAGTAAGCCACTGAGGCACACAGCCTAATCAGCTGCAAGTTTAACATAACTTGTGTCTGATATTAAATGCAACTTGCCACGAGGAAGAGGCAGGAAAAGGGAGGTCATAACCAGTAGTTTCAGTGGAGTTTTTGTTAAATGTCTGTGGTGACTGTGATGACACAAAATATTGTTTCTGGTAACTGTTCAAAGAGATTTAATTTAGGTAGATGGAACATCCTTATCCCACTGCAGAGTACTTCAGTATATTTCTGTCAGAACATAGTGATGGACAGGCTCATTGCTGAACACAATCAGCTTTAAAATGGTTTTACATTGAAAAGGTGTTCAAAATTTTCAGCTATTGGCCCAATATCCTGTGAGGAGAAAATGTTAGCACTTCCTGTCACTTCCTCTATTACTTTAAGCACAGGGACTTGGTATAAGCATTTCCACAACTGACAGCTTCTTTTGGATTCAAGGCTCTATGTCTAAATCCAGACAGGATACAGCCTCTATAATGATATCCAATTAGTGGCTGCAGTTCTTCCATGTGTTGAATCTGATGCAGGCTTGTTTGCACTGTCCTGGAATGGTGTGTATTTCAAGTATGTACTGTGCTGGAACAGTTTTCTGCTTTTGGCTGTGGAGATTCTGCACTTCTTAGAACAGGAGATATACTGTAATTAGGAGTCCTCCCTTTAACTGAGTAGAAAAAAATGTGTGCATTAACTCTCTAACCAAGAGACATTCTTGCTTTTACTCCAAATCTAGAGCAAATGCATGTGAAGCATGACATTCCGTGCTCAGAATGATTCCCTTGAAACCTCATCAGGAATAATGTAAGGTACTTGAATGTATTATCCTTGGAGCTCCATCATCCTAAGATTGTAGTAAAGAGCGTGTAATACACGTCTAGATAGCCACTGGAGATAATCTATTCCACATTCGAGCATTTTGTTATTTTTAAAAAGGCAAAGATTTCAGGTCAAGACTGAGAAAAAATATCCTAGGAATTTTTGTCCAGCTTGGAACGATTTAATGGCCCTGCTTTTTAAAAGATACCAACTTGAAAGGTGTCTCAGTACATATCCCATAAAAATGAGCACCTAAAGCCACTTGAAAAAAACCTTGATGTTGGGCCCTAAAGTGATTTTTTTTTTTAACTCAGATGACAAACAGAAAAGAAATATAAACATGCAGGCTATAATGACTGTCTTAAGAAATATTTACTTGTTCAGATATTTCACAACCATGTCTGAGTATTAATGCTTCTGTTTTGTAAAATACCTTGGATGGTGTTGCAAAGATAAGTAACATTAAAATCAACTTTGATATATATAAAAGATGTTCTAATGTTAATATTTTAGTTTAGCTGCTTATTTTCTCATAAAATATGCCTTAATGCAGACTTTTTGCATCACTTTCGTAGACTTTTGTTCATTTTCAAAAGGTAAAGAGCTGGAAAAGAGAAAAATTCTAAGAGGAAAAAAACCCACTAAATAGGTGACGCGGCCTGGGGATGTGCGGCCGAAGCCCACTGACCACCCGAGGTCAGTTCTGTGGAGTCTTCGGCGGGCCGCGCCCTTCTGCGGCGAGTTGTCTTTAAAAAGACACTCTCTGCCTCAGAGGCACAGGCTCGCTGCAGTGTTTCAGCTCTTTTGTGAAAGGGTCGCCTAGGCAACCCCAGCTGCTCTGTGCCAGCAGAGATGTGAGAAGCTGGTGGGCAGTTTGCCTGCAGATTTGGGGCCAAGGCGGCGCAGAAAGGAGGAGCGGGAGCCAGGAGATCTCCGGAGCTGCTTTTATTCGGAGGCTGGAACCGGCAACATCAGCAGGACCGAAGACCCCAGGGGTCTGAAACACTGGCTTTTATGGGGCTGGAAAGGGGTGTGGTTTTCCCTTAGGACCAATCGCAGGGCGGATTGAGAAGTTCTCCAATCAGGGAGAGGATTGAAAAGTTCACCAATCAGGGGGCGAGGTGGGGGAACTCTCCAATCACGGAGGGGATTGTGAAACGGCCCAATCAGGGGAAGGATCAAGAATGAACCAATCTCCGTGCGAGAACAGGGTGAAGTAACTTTTGATCCAATGGCTGTGGGACAGAAACTTTGGACCAATGGGGGAACACTGCCTAACTTTTGGCCAATGGGAGAGGGGAGAACAACTAACTTTCGAAGTGATAGGGAAAACAGTTGGATTGATGGAAGAACTTGCTTTGTGGGTTTGTTACAACACACTCCCCCTCCAAGGGAGCGTGTCGCTCTCCTCGGGAGCTTCCCCACCTCCCACAAATAGGCAAACCCATTCCTTACATATTAAGAATTATTAAAGACATTCTGAAGGTACCTGGAAGAAAATATTTTAGTCCCATTTAAATAATTACATAATTGAAACAACATTGCAGAAACTGGTTTAAATGACTTTATAGCTCCTTCCCATTTAGAATAATATAATATTTAATGTAATTTAATGTCTTGTACTCAAGTTGATCCTGCTAATTGTGAAAAGCTCAGCCATGTAGAAGCTCCTCTATGGCTCATATTGCAAATAAAATTTATCAAAGTAAATACTAATATATACATGTAGATCCTCATTAGAAGTGAAGTAAGTTAAATTCTTTATAAGTAACTTTAAAACTGAACAAGAATATGATGTAAATAGTTAATTGATTTAACTTAGGCACTCTGAGATTCATTAATTTTTGTGTCTAATTCTATTAAAACAATTGTCATGAAAAGTGTCAGGATGCAACTAACACTGCGATTGTCTCTGATTGTTCTTTATTATTTCAGTTATTCAGATTTCAGTTATTGCATGGAGAAAGATACTAATTCTTGTCAGGACAAAGCTGTGAATTAGATAGCTCTGCAGTCATAAAACATACGGCACATACTGAAAAGTGGATAAAGTGTACTTTGACTTTGAAGAATGGCATATATTCCTGATAATGTAATTATATATATGTGTGTGTGTGTGTGTGTGTGTGTATATGTTAATTTGAAGAGCATTAAATATCATTGTATTCAGGTAATGGAATACATGCACGTGGACAGAGTGATTTTTTTCAGAGACCTGAGACTGACATTAGTGGTGACAACATGATGATTCCCTAGGAATGTGATTTATGAGCTTGTGGTACATGAATTCTAAGGGCAGTTGATTCAGCTGTTGTCTGAAAAGATTTACTCTCACAGAAGGACAGGCGGCCTCTGAACTCCCATCCTTTAACAGCTTGTGCTTGAAAAGGATATTTTTCAAGTGCACCTGCACATAAGCCCTAATTCAAAAGGCATGCTGAGCTGCTGCATTACTTGATAGATGCTGTTCATGTTTCCTCCTTTGTTCCTTTTGACTTAACAAGGGCTTGGTGCTGCAGGTATTTGCAGATACATTTTGGTAATTACTTTCTTCCTTCAAGAGGAAATGTCTTTCTCCAATGACAAGACACAGAGCATATAATCTTCACAGCAGCTCAACCTATACTAAAACAACAGGTAATGCACCCAAGGAAACCACAGAAGGGATTGAATATTTTACTAAAACGGAAAGAAATGGACACTTGCAACCACTAAACCAAATAAAGCCAAACATCATTACTCCAACCAATTCCAAAACCAGGGGAGGGCAGTGGAGGAGGGGGAAGCACTTCTCCCAACCCCAGAGCTGATTGCCCCTGGAGAATACTCTAATGCATGCAGTGTTGGGCTGCAAGTGATGTCCGTGGGCTATGCTCCTCTGTGACCAATTTAGTTCAGAGCTATAGAATTCATCTGTATCTGTGACAGAGACATGTTGAAATGACAGCTGAATATGAAGCAGGCTCTTTTTCAAGTTGGAAAACATACTGAGCATAACAACTATATTCTAAGGAAGAAAACAAGGGAAAAGCAGAATAGGGGAGACAAAATATGTAAAGCAAGAACTTTTACTTTATGCCCTCTTTAATGAATTCTTTCATTTACAGAACAGATGAGATTTCTGTTCAATGAACTAAATATGAAATGTCTGATGTTATATATTCTTGCCTATCAAGCACAAACTGACAACAAACTCATATATTTTTAAAACATTATATAATAATTCAAGTGTTATTATAGGGGATGGAACAGAAAGGGTGAATTAATGTCGTTTTCATTTTCAAAACCAACACAAAAAAAAATGCATGACAGACAATACAGTTTTAGGCAGAGTAGATGTTCCTTGTTGACTTCTAAAGTCTGTAAAGAGAAACAAATAGGCAGCTGATTTCATAGACATCCTAGTTTCATTTTCAGAAGAAAACATAATTGCTTAATAGGATCATGTATTGAGTCCTGTAAACCTGTGACTGACAGTACAGAGAGCAGAACAAAGCTCCTGTCTACTTTTCCCTATATATAGATAATTTCTGTAATTTTTCTTCAATGACTTTATAGCTTTAACAGTGTTTCAATTTGCTTTTTAAGTAGATGCTGTGTACAGAGGTGAAAAAACCCCCAATTATTCCAAACAGAGAGAAGGCTTTACCAGAATTAATATGTTTAACAAGATGAGATTCTGTGTAAACAACTCAGTGTGTAGTGGTCAAAACCAAAATCCTTCTATTTGTCCTAATGTATTGCACATAGTAAACCAGTGATGTTTGTTTAACTGATAAAGACACATATTGTGCACTCCTGAGGACTGACAAAAGGATCAGAAAGGATTATCTTGGACAATGAGTCCTTGCCCACAATAGCAGGCCCCAGGTGTGCCCAGGAGTGCTCCCTGGCTCTCAGGCCAGCCAGCTGTGAGCAGCCCATCGTGGTACTAAAAACTACCCTGGCCCTCTCGACAGTGTGAGTGCACTCAAGCTGCCTGCTGGGAATGACCTTTGCAGTGGAGCTGTACTTGGCAACTGCTGGGAGAATGGTGGCTGATATGGGCCAGAAGTCTGCTAAGGACTCTGCCATTAATTCAAAACTACAGATGGTCATACTCCAGTGCTAGACAACATTTCTAGTCGCTATTTCATTTATTAGTACAAATGCAACCTCTAGGTCCCTACCCATAATCCACTACTCAATACAAAAATCCTCCATGGGAGAATTCAGCTATACAGAAGTGATGTTGGGTTCCTAAAGCTACATCAATAAAACAGTGTATTTGTCTTGGAAAAGCAAAAGAACATGCAGATGTCAATCACTCCGAATCTAATTTTCAGTAAGGAATATCTGTGGATATTCCACTGTATCTGCAAAGACTCTTAAATTTTTGTTTTCCCAGTTAATGTTTCTTTTGTAAAAAATCAAAATACTTTTTCCCCCCTAATATCCTTTCTACATCTCTGTAAAACATAGTATGTGAAATATTGAATGAAGGTACACACACACTCCAGCCCATACACACACTTACATGTATACTTATTCTCTAAATGAAAAGTATCTTTTACTGCTGACAGTAGTGGTGAGAGGTTTTGCATTTCTGTGTTGGGTTCATTTCATTGTTTCTTTGTTTAATTTTAATGGGAACTGTGCCAAAAGACTAGTCCTTCAGTTCCTTTCCACACCATACACCCGTGTCACCACAATGTCAGAAGCTTACTGCACATTTTGTGGATTTTTCTTCAATAATCTTTAATTTTATCATTCAGAGTAATCACTTAAAATATACTGCACTTTAAAACGTTTATTCTATTTAATTAGTGGCAAATTTCAAAAGGGTAAGAAAACCCACTTCTGTTTCAGATCCAATAAACGTAATGTTAAATGTAGGAAATAAAATTTTAATATATTTTTAAAGAAGCCTATAAAATTATTTCAGAAAAAAGAGGAAGGATTTATAAATATTCTTCTTATGAAACTATTTTACTTTAAAATTACTGAAAGGTTTTCCTTTCTTCATTCTTAATAGTGGTTAGATTCTTAATTTCTATCACAAATGCTGTTAACATCTTCAAACCCTGAATTTTTATGATATTCTAGTTCATGTGAAAAGTATTATTTGTATTTCTGTTTGTGTCATGGATTTAAGAACAATAAAATGAATCAAGTTTCAACTACCCAAAATTGCAACAATGCTGTAGATCTTACTTGTGTATTTCAGTAGGCGAGAACAGGATTATTTAGATAATTAACACAACTTTCTGGTTTTTTACCTACACAAATAATGTAAACCAGTGCTTGAGGTACAATAATATTTAGAATGTTTTCTTAGCTATAAAATCTATCAGGTAATTCTGACTCTGTGATGTGTATTGCATTTGCTAATCAAATTATTTCATAATTCAGTAAACACTGTACAGAGTTTTCAACAGATTTAAATTGTCCTGTGTGAGAAAAGTAATTTTTTTTCAAATTTTAACATATGGTGTTTTCCAAAATGTCTAAGCATGCAAGCTGTAATGTGAATGCATCATTCATATAAATTATATAGTGTAGTGTACTAATACTAGGGAATGAATGATAGGTATTTCTGAATGAAATTACAGACCTACATGAAGGCAGTGAATAATTGTCAGTGTGGCATTTTGGAAGTTTTTTGTGCTTTCTTTAACCTAAATGTAATTAAATACATGAAGTAATTTACTTCTTTTTCTTCAAACAGTTAAAATACTTTAAAACAAGAACCAAGCATGACTGTTTTAGTCATTATTTACTGTTTTGCTCTGGTTGTCATTATAGTTCAAATGTTAGAATTTTACACAATAGAAATATGTCAGAATAGAACAACAGAGGATCAGAGAACTAAAGCACTATGTAAAATAAGAAAGCTCCAAGTTAAACATCTCTTGATAGTTAGCATAGAAGTTCTTAACCTTTGGAGTCTGAAATTATGACAGTTAACATTTTGAGGGGGGCTTCTTAATATATGTTTGGCAAGAGAATGGCCTATTTTCATAGCATCCCTAGTGCAAAATATATGCCTGTGGTGTTTTTGGTCCGAATCCAGACTTCAGATTTCATGATTCAACTTTCAACACCTCTCAATGTAATAAATCATAATAGGCAGTGAGGAATTTACATATAATGCATGAAACCAAAACCCTAACCCATGGAGACACCACTGAAATCTGAAGTTTCCACATCTGAGGAGCAAAACAAATATTTTTTGGATTGCAAATTCATGTTAGCAAATGGTGTGTTAGTAACACTAAAACAAAAGCCCTGTTGTACAATGAAATCCTTTGAGCTCTTTTCACCATGCTAAATTTGGCAGGTTAATATGAAACAGTGAAGAGTCAATGTGAAAAAGTCTAAAATTACTCAAAATTTCTACAAATGTGCACCACAGGACTGTTCTGGGAAACTAAAATCTTTTAAAGATTAGACTTTCTGAAAATATAATGCAGAAAAATATAAAAATGAAACACCTTTTGTCATCAAAAGTAAAATGATTTTTTTCTCTCAAAAATGTTGGTTCAAAGAGGGGGAAAATTAAGACAAGAGAAGAGATTTTTGTTGCAGAAGATGAGAATCCATACAAAGGATGCAATGTAGTGTCTTCTAGTTCAGTGTGTGAAGTGCTGGAAGCTATGGTTGCAAAAGTAACTTTTACTATTTTGACTGCACGAATCATCTGGGAGACTGATGGGGACAAGTTGCCTTGAAAATCATTGTCTTTTTTCAACATTAAAGACATTGTCAGCAGTAGTAAAGGAAGGAAAATGGTATGTACATGGTCTCAGGAGAAGAGATGCTAGGTGGGGGTTCATGATCCAGATGCAAACTATTAAATATTTTAGTTAGAAGGTCTTTTTGGAGTGATGTCTGAAAGAACCAGGAAGCTGTAATTTGGCATTTAGTATTTAGGGCTAAACTTCTTTTAGGCCATAAAGAAGTAGTTTACTGGTATTAATGTGAATCTAAACAGATTGAGAATAAATTATGAATAATTTTAATCTTATGGCTTTCTGACTAAGTGATACTTAGTTATAGCAAGCACAAAGATGTGAAAACAGTTATTAAATGGAGACTGAACTACATGAATAAGCAATTATTTATATAACTATAAATTATATAGTTTAGAGAGTAGAAAAGGAGAACTTTTCACTTGCAAACCAAACATAAATAATTATACAGTATTCAGCAGACAAACCTCTCTATTTAAATCTTGCCTTGAAAAGACATTTGAAAATATTTTGACAGTAACATATTGTTTATTCTTACTCATAATTGTACTTCTCATTTATGTAAGAAGTACAGGCATCAGAAATATGCCTGTCTTGGGATGACACCTACAAGAGGAAGGAAAGAAATTTTTCAATAAATTGAAACCTGTTCCCAGAGATGGGTATTTTCATAAGGAACTTCTTTAGAAAAACAACGTAAGGCAGCACATTTGCTCCTTCTGTGCCTTCCCTTCCATGTAGCTGCAAGTTGGAAAATGACAAAGCTATCAGGTGAAAGTACCACACAGTTGCTCTTCCTCTTCCAATAAAATTCTTTCCCAAATAACTCCCCCACCCTGAATAAACCCTTTTTATGTGAGACAAAAATAAATCTCTGAAAGGACCCAGCTGAGAACTTGAGATAAAAAAAAGCTGGTACTATTGTCCAAGTGTTATCTCAGACCTAGGGGGAGGTTAACAAGCTGGGGGACAAGAATCTATCACTGGTAATGGACCTAAAGAATGTTGAATTTTTGGGTCACAAGAAAAGCCAACTCAACAACTGTGCTGCAAACAGCTTGGACTGGGGAAGAGGTAATTAATTCCAGCAAGGGAAGATAGTGACCAACTCACAGCCCACTGACTCAAGAGAAAGACTGCGCATCACTAATAAGCATTAGAAGCAGAGGAACCATTTAACTAACAGATTAAGAGATCGGCGTAGCCAGTGAGCATTAATTCCTTTCATTAGCCAACATGACTGATTAAATAGTGAAAATTTTGCATGACATCGGGATCCCCACCACTAAGAAGCCCAGGCTCAAGAAGAACCAAAAGAATTCTGCTGGATGTATGAGTGGTGACTCTCCTCTTCTTGATGTCTCAAACTCTCTCTCTCTCTCTCTCTTGCCTCCCATCCCCTTTTGTATTTCTTTATCTCTGCCTCACATTTATTGTTAAATAAAATCCATGTCATTGGCTTCAGAATATGATCTTGTTTGCACCTTAATTTGAGCAGAGACATCTCCCACTAGTCATATCTTATCACTGGGTTGTGTGGCCCCTTGATTCTACATGCATGACTGGGGAAAAACCCACAAACTGAGAGGTTTTATATTGTGCTGGTTTGAAAGCAAAACCAGTGAGAGACTCCAAGTCAGAAATACAATTTAATAGGAGAGAGAGAAAAAAAGTAAAAATAAAAATAAAATAAAAGCAATAGCACAGAAGATCACTGACAGAGTCAGAATACAACCTGACACCCTGTTAGTTAGGGTGGTGGTTGCAGTCCAGATGAAGCGATCTTGTTGAAGCAGTGATCCTATAGAAAGGTCTGGTAGCTCTTGTCCTCTGGGAATCCAGTGGAAACAGGCTGCTCTGGGGTCTCTGTGTCCCCATTTTATCTGGGTAGGGAATGGTTGGCTCCTCCCTACTGAGTGGT
This sequence comes from Prinia subflava, assembly GCF_021018805.1. Classification (NCBI taxonomy): domain Eukaryota; kingdom Metazoa; phylum Chordata; class Aves; order Passeriformes; family Cisticolidae; genus Prinia; species Prinia subflava. The sequence continues at coordinate 32,941,473 of NC_086250.1, read as the reverse complement.
GCATCTCACAATGGGATGATGTAATGTGTCATGTCACTGGTGAGCCTTAATGGCCCATTTACAGAAGATATCCCCCAGAGGGGGAGATGAAGTGCATGAAAGAGATAAAAAGCACTGCCTTATCTGGTGTTATCAGCTGTCCCATTAACAGAAGGCATCTGCCCTCTTTCCCCCCTAGAGTTACAAGAAATAAAGAACAGTATCTCCCAACCGATTTCAACAGATGAAAATAGAATACACACTTTGGTTACATTTTTCAGTCCAAGACATATATTTATACAAAGGGTGGTATTCAGAGAGTTTTTGTTCCTGCTCTTGTAGTTTGCAAATAGCTGAGGCCACTTTTTATTTTACAAATTTTTTGGCTTTATTATTGTTATGAAACTATCATCAGTATTAAACTATCATCAGTTTAATAAATAATGTGGAGTGCTGCTTGAAGTTGAATATCTTGGCAACTTTTGATGTAGATCTCAGCAGTTACAGATTGTTATTTATACAGTTTCATAGAAACAGCTATTTTTCTTCTACAAACAAACCACTGATGCCTTAATAAAAGCAGGCAAGATTTTAGTATAAATTTCATAAAAATTATGCAGACAATTTATGAGAGGGGTGAAACTCAGAGAGAGAGTGCACACATGCCTCTTATACATCCTTTATTATCCTGATAATCTTTGACATATTTTTTTATTATATTTCTGGATTTCTGCATGGTGGAGTTTTATCCTTATAGAAAGTATTGCATTTGATGGTTGTAGAGAACAATACCTAGATCTTTAAATGTATAAACAGATATATAGGTCACATATTAAAAGAATATTGCTTCCTAACTCAGATATTTGAAGACAAAGTGAGGAAAGAAAATAATAATCGTCATGTACTTGTCAAAATTAATTAAAATCTCAAAATCTTACACTCATTTGAGACTTTCACTATCTGTCTTTGATTATTTGTTAATTTGTCCATAACACAATATAACTATAAAAGGAACAAGACTGTCAAGGGATTTTGAAAACTAACTTTGTGACCTTGAATGAAGAGGATTTCTCCTTAACAAGGACTGAAGTCAAGGCTGAGAGTAAAAGGGAAACTGATGTTTGAGGAATCATGATTAACCAAACCTAAATTTGGTGAAATCTTTTTTTTTTTTTTTTTTTTTACTTCACAACATGGTGTAAAAAATTATTAATGTCCAAAGCCAACATTATAAAAGTAAATTTGTCAAGGGTATTATCATTACAGCTTATATAAATCCATCAAATACTTGTGTTACGGGAAAAAAATGAGATATTTTCAAGCCACTGCCATGTAACCTGTAATCTGAGAGATAACTGAACACTGACTGAAGTGACACAACTGTGTCCAGGAACCAGAGATGAAAACCAAGACCAAGTCCACCAGTATTAGCAAATTTTGTATGGTTTGGGTAATTTATGAGCATTAGTAAGGTGGTCCTACTCCAGTATCAATACCTTTCACTCCAAATCTAATTATTTGAGACAAGCTTCAGGAAAAGTGAACATAGGTCTTTACTGGGAGCTCCTTTTGAGGACTTTGCCTTCCTGTCTGGGAGGAATGTGTTGTAGAAACTTTTTTCCACATCATTGTTGAGTTCTGCCTGAGTGTCCCTTTACACATTTCCTTCACACAGGCTGCTTCCTACACATCTCTTATCCTCAAAGCCTGGAATAGTTCCCCTCAGTCTCAGAGGAAGCAAAAGGATACTGTTTGCTTTGCAGTCATCTTGTCTGGGCTTTGTCACACCTTCACTGTAAGATATTCACAGGTTTTTAGATAAAATAGGCACGATGATAGGCACTTGGCAGAAGGACAGAAGTAAGGTAAAACAAGGTCAAGCCCAGATAAGTCCTGAGCACCTCCACTCAGGAGCCCAAATGACCATAGAAAGCCTGTGACTATTGCCACTAATGACAAAGTAACATTCACTGGGGCTACAGACAAAATAATTATCACACTTTAAAATTACTTTATTGGAACTTTGATTGATTCACTTTGAATGCAGACATAGAAGTTAATATTAGTCTGAGTTTTGATACAGTTTAAATTACAATTTAAGTCATATGGGAACATCACAATTAGCAGCAGAGGCTTGAAATCCAAGAAATAAAATTAAAGCATGCTTTCATTCTGAATGAAGGAACCATGAAGAGATTTAAAACCATTTTGGTAACAACTTTTCATTAAAATCCTTATTTAATAACATTAAAAACCTTCTTCCTTTCCTGCCCTTCAGAACAGGTTAATATTCTCAACTGTGCTAAAGGCTATTTGAAGGAAAGAACACCTAAGTGTTGAAATTACTTTTCTGGGAGAGAAGTTTTAACAAATTTACCATTCCACTGAGGTCTAGTGGAAGCCTACCATAACTGACTATGATTTTGTCAAGTGGATAGTAGCTCCCCAGATGGCAATAGATTTAGTATGCTGGAGAGGAACAGCTGTTTTTCAATGGAGTGGGAGCCAGGCTGATTAAAGAGAAAAGAATTACAAGAGAATCAGAATCTGAGATTGATTGCTGCCACTGATGCAAAACATCTAATATACAAGATCAAAAAAAACCCCTTCTGACAAGAAATAAGATGCATTAATTCTACAAAGTGATTAATGAACTGGCAGTATTAACAATCCATTTGTATCCTCCTTTAAGAAAATTAATTACTTAATGGACTCCACCATAGCCAACATATATTTATATTTTGAAAAACAATGTGTGTTTAATGTGTGAAAAACAATGTGGCACTTTAAATGCCAAGATGCCCATTTCTTCCTCTTTTTTGATTCACCTATTGAAAATGAAGCTACTACTCATTTAAATATATATCAGTGGAAAAGATCGGACAAGAAATTCCTTTTCGAGGTCCTAAATGCTTGGAAAGGTCATTCCATGATTGGAATCTAGGAAGCAAATATCAGGTACCTAAGCAAATTTTCAATAGCCATTTTAGAAACAATATGGCACCCAACCTGGTCTTCAGCTGTTGCTGCAAAAACATGTTTTTATGCAATACACACTTGTGCAGAAAACTCAGAGACTCTTCAGGTGCCTAAATTTGCTCTAGAGAAGTATTTAAAGTAGATGAATTGTCATCTATATGTTCAGGCCAAACCCACAGAATAAGTCAAATATAGTCGTGCCTGAAAATATGAATTTACTTCCATGTGTTTAAAAAGGTTCCTGGGCTACTACTCTTGATGTAAGTGTGCACACGGAATCTTTTTATTGATGCCCTTTAGCAGACTGAGGTCTCATATCCTGTAGATCATTCTGAAGAGATGTAGTTTTAGTGACCATTCAAGAGCTCCTATAGGGTATTGCAGTGTGTATCTAATGGGGATATTACATTTTGAGTCTATATCTGAAAGATTCGTTATGGGTCCTATGAAAAATTTATTATGTTTTATGTGTTTTATGCATTTGTAAAATTGGGACCAAAAAAAACCAAAAACCAAACCAGCCAAACACAAGAAAAAACAACCAAGCAAGAAAAAAACCCCCAAAACAAACAAACAAAAAAAAAAAAGCCCAAGACTCCCTAGACTTATCAGAACCCACATTATTATTGAAATATAATTGGTTCAAGATGAGAGATATTCACAGTTGCTGGGAAATTTCTTTGGCTAGCAAAACCTTTTTAACAAGGAATGGGAAAATTAGTGTCTCTTTTTTTTAAAGTAAAATACTTCTACTTTTAATGTATCTGAATCAAAGGTAACTTACATATATAATTTACTATAACCTAAATAGGTAAGCACTTGAAGTATTCAAAGCAAATTTAGAATACTTCTATAACTCAATAGCAGATATACTTCTTGACATTTAATATAATTATTAAATTGTTCTTAGTTTAACAACAAAGAAGCATTTACAAGTGATTTTTCATTAAAAATGTCTTCAGGTCTCACTGGTGAAAATAAATCTATAAACTACAGTCTACTTGAAGTTGAGGGGTTTTATACCTTTTTTCTTTATCCAAAACACTACTTTTTTCATCTTAGACTGAGTCAAGGTAAACAGGACATAGGAAGTTTTGTCAGCCTGTTGAGCCACTGTTGCTGAAACAGCACATGCAGAGGAGAAAGACAGCATTTCAGCAACCTAGCAAGATAATTTAGAAAGAAACTTGCCCAAAAAAATACCTGGGGACCCTCTAGTAATGCTTACAGCTACAGCTTGGGTGTAAAACTTTTTCCTGTGTGTTTAAATGTAAACACTAAGAGAAGCCAAGAATAGTCTTTCTGCTTAAGTAAATAGAAAAGAATACAAATGTGCAGAATATAAAACCTCTCTAGACACAAGAAACGGGGGCATGTATTTGTTAGGGTCTTGAGTGAACAGAGAGGCCTTAATTTCTCCGAGCACTCCCATCCCTGCTCGTGGTCCCAGGAGCCCCATTTCAACTCAGCTCTGAGCAGAGGAATTGCTGTCTCCAGCCCAGAGGTGTTCAACATTGCATCAGCCACAATCCTGTCTCCAGCTCCTGCTCGTTGGGCTACCAGTTTGCACCCAGAGGAGTGATGGACTTGATTTACCCTTTCACCCTTTCTGGGGATGTCATTAAGCACTACTGCCAGCCCCTAACTCTGCTGGCAGTGCTCAGACCCTGTGGGATCCCATGCTGATAGTGGAGGCACAGCCTGTGCACCTGTGTTTTCTGCCTCATTTCCCACTTGAAGCAGACCTGCACACAAAGATTAGGAGAAAACTGTATAAATAGACTGATCATCCTAAACTCTTCTTGTTTATTGCCAACACTTCATTCTCATGTTTGGCTGATTCAACATTTTGCTGATTATATATATATAATTATATATATACAGTAGAATCAAAGGTGTCACAAGACCTTTGAAAAACCCTCACACATTTTTGTCCCTTGTCTGTTGTGATTCCCAAGGATGTCATTATGACCAGGTAACAGGCAGAGGGGTGACTGTACAGAGTAGTAGAATCAGAACCTTAAATGTACAAGCCTACCACACCAGCTGAAGCACAATGTGCAGCTGTCAGCCATTCCAGTTTATGCACAGGATCACGATCTGATCCTAAGTTTCAAATAAAAGCAATTCTGTTGTGTCAGTTAGAAGTAGAAACTCACCATTAACTCAACAGATTCAATCGAAGAAGAAAACTTGGATAAATACCACACTTAAGTGAGCCAATGTAACTCATGAGTTTCTCTTAGGCCTGATGAAAACTTGCTTGCATAAGGTCTTTCACTGGGATTTTAATTAACAACAGGTTGTGGTTAGATGTATAGACATTGAATTAACAGAAAGTAAAATAGCTAAAATATCAAAGGTTAGTGATGAAAATACAATTTCTACATATAAAAACAATACAGGAACAATTCAACATTGGTTGTAGGAAACCTATTATCTATCATTTTGATCATTAGACCTACTTCACATATTTCAGTCATATCCAGAATTTTGTACTGTAACAAAGTATAATGGGGTCTTTCAAAATGTGGATGATTTGCTTATGCTTTTTTGATGAGAATAATGTTCAAATATATAATAGTGTGACAAGTGGGAGGTATTTAGAAATTCATAAAGACTTACAACTAGCTGGGAGGGCCACTCCATTTGCTTCTTGACATCATAGAAAAAATGTTGTACATATCTTTATTTTGTATATATGTATACTTATCTTTGTGACCCACTCCTGCTGCATAAAATTAATAGGGTTAGAAACAGCACTTAGAAACACCCACTGGTAAATCCTATATATATAAATAATAAATTACTAAACATTTAAGGTTAAAGGTGACCTCTAAAAGTCATCTAATCTGATCATCCACTCTACACTATCAATGTGTTGGTTTTTATCCTATTTCTAAATTTTAATTTAAATAAAACTGTCAAGGAGTGTAGTATATTCCACAAGATTTGCATCCAAAGGGCCTTTTATGCATACAAGATCAAGACTCCTCTACCCTAATAAGTCCTGTACCTAATGTGAGACTCCTAGCCCTAGCTGTATTTGGAAAGGTGGTTAGTTCTGAGGAGCCAATTAGAGCTGTTATCTTAAGACATTTCAACCCTAAAACTCAGGAAAAAAGAAAAATGTTTGATGGTGCTTTGGATCTATCTTTGGTTTTTGATGTTTTATACATTACTCCTATTTTGGCAAGTGTTCTGAGCAGTAATGGAAAGATTGGGAACAACATGCAAATTTCAAATACCATGGGACAGGTCCGGAATAGATGCTTTGCTTATGGTACCTGAGCAATTGCCAAAGATAATATGTTATGGGTTTCTCAAGCCAAAAAAAGAGAGGACAGCAGGAAGTGACATGTACAGAGTAAATTAGTGCGAGAGATGGTTTCTGCTTGAGTGCTAGTTTCAGGGATACTTTAAGTCCCTAAACTCTGGACCCAGCATGAATGTACACAGAAGTGAAATTTTTGAAAACCACTTAAGCAGAATTGTTGATTTCGTGGAAAAACAACCTACATGGTTATAAAGAACACAAGCAGAGAATTTAACTTCTGCGCATTTTGCCTCACCATACTTGCAATGTACTATGCCAAATAGCATTTTAGGAAAGAATCAGATATTTTGTTCTTAATTTTCTTTAAAAAAAAAGGAGGCAGAAAGTTTTTTAGTGTCATATATATCCAACGGGCTGTTTTCTTTACCCATCTACTGTACGAAAAATGTCATTTTGCACTTCCTCTGTATGTGAGAATTTGTGGCAAATTCTCCTTGCCATGTTCCTCTATGAATGAATTGGAAGCATTTTTAGAGTAGGCTGATGATCCACAAACCTCCAGAGTGGTAACAGCCATAGTATCTACATCAATTCCCATCACTGGGGTGCTTACCTGTATCCAAGATCAAATGAATTGAGACTGAAAGAGAGTCAATGTACATATACTTCTTACAGCAGTAAACTACAGCACAGTAGGAAAAAAAAATTCATTTTTTGCATCTAATTACACTGCCCACATCTATCAAGGTTCCTAGGTTTTTTTCAGTAAGTTTGTAGTATATGTACTGGACTGATGAGAAGTTATTTTTCTGACTGAAAACTGAGTCTTTTGAACATACAGATATTTCAAGGGAATATTTTCAGGGGAGCAGTTTGGGAGACTACTACAAAATTTAGTGATGTCAGTTAAAGTCCCATCATTGATGATGGTGTGAGATTTGGAACAGGTTCCTATTGTTTTAATCCATAAAAAGTGGGGGAAAATTATTGCTTTTTGAAGATTTTGGAGCAAAGGAAAGATTTTTTCAAAGTTTTAAATTTCCATGTGTTCAGATTTGACTTCCCCTCTCCTTTCCTCCTGAAATTAGGCTGGACCAAAATTTGGAGCTTCTGGTAATCTTGAAACATACAGTTCTTCACTGAAATACATCCTCCTGGCCACTCTAGTGGCAATGAAACTGCAAGAATATCTTTTTTAGTGAAGAAATTTTTTTTCAGTGGAGAGGCAGATACACAGTCAGTGTTTATCCTTTGAGTAGACCTTTTAAAACCTTGTGCTTGTGATCCTTGCCATAAAATCATCTTTCCTGCACATGCTGTCAAAACCAAATGACCCTTCAAACAAACCAATCTACTATATTTTAAACAAAGGCCTCAAAACTAACACATTTGCCTGAAAGAGTTTTACTAGAATATTTTTCAAGCAACCCCATTCAGAATCAATCAGACTGTCATGTCAAGAAAATTGTCAGAAAATGAAAAGTGTATCTATGTGTAAATACAGCTATTATTTCTCAAAAGACATCCATAATACATAAGATTTTATATGCCTTTTTGTCTACTGATTTTAACAGTGTTTGGAGGCTATTTTTTCAAAATGTAACAGTAATTGTACTTATAGAGATCACAGAAGCAGAGCATACATTTATCCTTAGATTGTATTTGACCTTTTTGATTAAAATAATTAGATTGTCAACATTAAAAACATCTTGATAGAAGTCTAGGAACATATATAAATACTAGATACTGCTTACAGTTCAAGATCCTTTATTAACCAACAGAAATGACATGCTTCCTGAAGCGCTATTAAGGTAAAATACACAGTTGACTTTTCTGAATAAAACTTTCTACATCAGAATTCTAATATTGAAGTTTCCCTAGTCAGGCACTAGGGTGACTAATAACTGGAATGCCTATCTGTCTTCAGGCTTTTTTTATTTCACAGGCTCTCAAAAATGTCAGTATGAAAGATGCCCTCTAATAGGAAGAATTGAGCAGCTATTTCAATTTAAACTTTAGGTAAATGTGTGCCTGTTATTATTTATTTTAAATGCAATATTCATGAAAGATTTATTCAGGTAATGTTTTTAAGAGTATTTTTAAACATGAAATGTGCTGAAAATATTTTAACAAAACAGTCTCTCATAGTAACAGACATTAATATATGAAGCCTGCAAGTTTCATTTAATTCTATTTTATCCACTTATTTTTTACACTATCTTTAAAAGGTATTTCATCAAAAGTTATAGTGACATTATTGTGTTAAAATTATAACCTATAAAAATTCATTTTTTCCTATCCTTTCTGACATACCATGCTTTGCCGAACTTCCAGTTTTGACTGAGTTGTTTCTTGTAACCCTAACTATAACTTTTACTTTGGAAAGTTTAATTGTTTTATGCAAAGAAAAGAACCTCCACTGGGAGAGGCAGAAGTGTAATGCAATGAAGACCTGGATTTTTATTCCAATAATTTAATTGCATCTACAGATCCAGCCAAAAGTAAACACTCAGTGGAATAAATGAATCTGTTTTTCCATTAGACCTACTTACTTGGTGTTCAGAGGTGGACATATATTTTCACTGGACTTTTGATCTGGATTTAGAAAGTTTTGAAAACATTTGTAATGCCAGATAATAGGCTCAGACTATCAGCTTATTAATACAATATGGGAAGCACTTTAGAAAATTGTTATATCTCTACTTTTGGAGTGCATTGCCGTTACTTATGTCAAATTGCACATCACTTGTATAAAAGGTGATGTAAAACATCTAAATTAATATTAATCTGATGGCAGCATACAGACTAGGGGAACATTCTCAGGCTTAGCAAAATGGCTCTGATCCCAAATAAGACTGTGGCACAGACTGTTTTTTGTAAAAAGTTTTTTGGCTTTTTTTTAAGTTTTCAGGTAACAGACATTAGTGAGCAGCATGTCAAAACATCCTGAGTAACTAACTGTAATTAAAAAAAGCTACAGCAAAATATCACACAAGAATACATAAATAGTTTGATCTCTATTTGATCCCATAAAAAGCCCTCATGTGAGTGAATATCAACATATTTGTTTAATATGACTAAGGAAAGCATAGAGATAAAATGGTTCCACTGATGAGAATTACATTGTCATTAATCATTAAGTGAATTATATTTTATTCATTTTTACACAAATCTAAGAAGATATTTTGAAAATTGGCAGTGCAGAGCAGCTATGTTTAGGAAAGGAGCCCTGCCTGAAGGCAGCTCTGTATTTATTTGATAATTTGTTATATGTTTAAATAGCTGGTTGTTTGACAGTGGGAAAGGCTGGTTATGAAGTATCTCTGGAGGTCACACAGCTCTGTACATTTTGCTTCAGTGTATGTACACTGCAGGACAAAGGACTTGAGGTGGATCCACATGAAGTTGCTCAGGAACTGGAGAAAGTGTAAGAAAGCAATATAGTTCAGCACATTGCTGGGAATCAGATAATTATTGCTGCCTTCAGATGGAGTCAGTCAGCCTGGCCACTAACTACCAGGCTAATCCAGTGTTACTGTGGCCTCAGTTGTACCCATATCCTTGACTTCCCTGGGTAAATATTCTGGTTGAGCAGGTAATCTTTAACATAACACTGAATTTGTGCAGTACAGACATGCCAAGAGTGATCTTAAGAAAAAACTTATAAACCATGTTTTCTAGCTAAAAGTGAATAAAAGAGCTAATTAAATGTCCTGGGATCAAGGAACGCAAACATTTCCTTTTCGAGGCAATATTACTAGCATAAAGTAGCTCATGTCACCAAAGTCTCAGCAGTGGGAGAGTTCAGGAGAGTGAATTTCTTTTAAAGATATAAGGTACCAGTTATTATATCAAATGCTTATTTTCACAAAAATTAAGTGGAAAAGATGAGACATTTGAGATAAAGAGATAGATCTGAGCTGAGTTTACACTAAAACACCTCCAATAATCATGTAAATTAAGGGAACTAGGCTCATGCAGTAACATTTCTCAAAAAATAAGAGGATGTTAATGTCCATATGATGTTGTGAAGTCCCACCTGGAGTACTGTGCACAGTTCTGGTGCCCCTAACATCAGAAGGACATGGAGCTGTTGGAACAAATCTAGAGGAGGCCCACAAAGTTGAGAAGAGGGCTGAAGCACCTTGTCCATGAAGACAGGCTGAGGAAGTTGGGGCTGTTCAGCCCAGACAAGAGAAGGTTGCATGCATACCTCAGAGCAACATTCCAGAACCTGAAGGGAGCCTGCAGTGAACCCAGAGAGGGATCCTTTGTCAGGAAATGTAGTCATAGGACAAGGAATAATGGGTTCAAATAGAAAGAGGGTAAATTTAGGTTAGATATTGGGAAAAGATTCTTTACTGTGTGAGTGGTGAGACGCTGGAACAGATTGCCCAGGAAGGCTGTAGATGCCCCAGCGCTGGCAGTGTTCAAAGCCAGTTTGGATAAGGCCTAGTCTAGTGGGAGGTGTCACTGCCCACGGCAGGAGTTTGGAACTACATCATCCTTAAGGTCCCTTCCAACCCCTGGCATTCTAGGATTCTACAATCCCACAGATCTGTGCTCAGTTCTGTATGAAAGAAACACTACTGACAACTGTTTAAACAATAGTGCAAAATTACTCTCACTTATTGTAAAGTCCCTTGAAGCTTTTAATCCTTCCTCGTTTATCTGATATGGACACTTGTTTGTTTTTAATTGAGATCCACTCCTTCCCTATTAGAGCACTTTCCTCATGTTTGTCTTTTTCTTGATGTCTTTATAATCCTCATAAAATAAAAAAAGGTAAAAGAATCAAAATCAAATCCCCTCCAAGACTCCATTTCTCCTCTGATCTCAAAGTAGTTAAGTAAAAATATATTATCTCATTTATATGATGTGTGCAGTAAGTTTGCATCTTTACCTAGATGATAAGGCCCTTTTGATATTTTTCTGCTAGTGACACTAATTAGGGTGAAATATCCAGCTCTATGAAATATCTCCCCAAGGATCCCAATTCATCTTGTATTAATAGGGTTTCAAACTTTATGGTTGATACTGTTTTCTTAGATTTCCTAAGGAGCTTTCAGGTAAATCTTACTGGCAGCAGATTGTTACATAAACTGTAGATAAGCAATTTAAAGAAACTGTACTCATAAACCATAGGTAGCTGTTCAGATCTCATGTCAACATACACTATTGCCTGTTGCATTTTTAAGCTATAATCCTGTAAGTAAAGCACATTGTCAATAAAATCCATTTCTGTCACTAATTTGTTAACAGAAGTGGAGTAGGATAATTTGCACTTGTTCTACTAAATAAAAATATGGAAGATGTATATTCTGACCCATTTAAAACAGCAAAGATATGGTGAGATCAACAAACTTGATTTTTGCCATAACTATACCGTGAGGGATAGTCCTCAATCATCTTGTTAGACATCAGTGACAATTCAAGTGAGAACAGCTATTTTGCCACTTTTAAGCAGTAGCTTTACTATTTTGATCCATGTGTTACTCTCAGTAATTAAATTCTTCCAGGCTGTGGCTCAGAGAACCAAGTGTCTCCTGGATATCTTTGCACTATCTCTACATTATGTAGCTTTACAGGAGAAGGAAGTGATCTGCAGAGACTGTTTTGAGCAGGACTTAAAAGAAATGAAGAGATGTTACTTTTAATTGATAGACTTAATTGAGTCATGTTTTCTGTGCCTTCTGTAATCAAAGAGTTTCTTCCACTTACTGTGTAATATAGAACAAATTTCTTGTACAATCATCTCAGCTTTGCTTTCCCACTGATTACTCTCTACTTCCATCTGTTGAAAGGATATAAATATTACAATCCTATTTTAGCCTTAAAACTTATTAATATTCTTCCATAACTCACTGGAAGTTTTAAAAAACTGTATTTTTCTATTGGTTTAAAACCTGTATTTCCCCTAGTCCTCCACATATTTTTGTGGATCTCTGGAGATATGAATCAAATTAAGAGTGGAACAAGTTCTCTGCATAATGTAGATTTTTAATGTTTAGGACATTGACTGTAATAACATGTTTATGATTGGTTTAATTTGTTTCGTGTTTAAACTGGGTGTTTAAATTTTTAAATACATGCTATTACATTTGGGAAACTGAGGTGAAATTGGGTCAGCTTTAAGAATTGTCTGATCTTTAGGAGAAGCTTGGCTCAAACACTTTTCTTTACATGGGCTAATAAGACATTCATAAAAGAACTAGGGAAGGAAGAGAGGATTGGAGAAGGCCATGAAGACACAACTCTGAAATGCAATAAAAATATGAGTAAGTGAATGAGTAAAGAATTTTTGAATTGTCCTGTGTGCCATAGATTGTCTATTTCCCATTTGCTGATATGCAATAGTTCACAAGTTTAAAAGCTCTCAATATTTGAAAAAAGTAAAGATAACTGACCATTTGTAAGTCTTTAGAAGGACACAGTAATAAAAAACGGTAAGTACAAGAAGCACAATACATGCTCAAATTTGATTGCTTGGCTTACATTCTTTTCATGATTTTCATCTGATTTACTTAACTGTCAATATTACATTTAAAAATTCTGTTCTTTGAAGCATGGTTTTTGGTGATTTTAGAATTGTAGCCCGTAGTCTATCAAAGGTAATTTAAAAATAAAGTCTTTGGTCAGTTATCTTGGATTTGCTTTAGATCATAAAACACTTGATAAATGTTTGGAATTATTCCTAAAAAAAGCTGAAAAATTCCCTCACAAAGCAATAACATGCTCATTACAACAAATTGATAACAGTAGTCAAGCATGTAATATATAAACAGTAACGTCTACTCAGATGTTAGTATGGAATCTGTTAAATAGTGTCTGTCTCAAGCTTTGCCTACAGAAAATACCATTGTACACCTGTGTGAAAACAATAGATATTCTTCAAAAATAAGTAAACTGTGTAATATATTTCAGTGTTATGAAATTATCGCCCTAACTCAGGCTGCACAGTAATAAAAGATTGTTTAAACGGCTGTTAGTAGGGAAATTATCTTTATGCAACACCTGTCCAGTATTTAGACAATTCTGTGTACTAGGATACTTGCCTGTATTGATGAAGGCAATTTCCCTGATCCTTTATCTGTCAGAATAATACTTAGCATTCTATACATTTAAAATTATATAAAACTTCTGAATTCAATGAAACTGAAAACACCATTCTGTATGCTCATGGGTTTATGAAACAGATGCCTTCCTGTGTGGAAACTCTGGCCAATTGTACATGATTTAAAGAAGGTAAGTACAGATCATATTTTTTGCTGTATTTGTGCTCAGTCATGCTGGGGTGAGGGACAAGAGACTTGATTGGTACAGACTTTTGCAAAATAATATTTGCTAATGTTATACTCAGGTTGGCCAGTTTACAACGAACTGATGACTATGTATGGTGAGTAGTTATATTGGGAGATTACTGATGGTGAAAAGGGTTTATCAGCATTTCTGTATGTAAAATATGCAATCAGAGTTTAAAATAATGGTTTGGTTCTATTTCATTTAACAAATGAAAATTTTGTTTCGCCTTAATTCTAAAGTAATGCGTGCTTAAAAAATAAAATGAAAACAGTTTTTGAAAAATAGACTATCATAAAGTAAAGTTTCTAAACATGATAAAGGCCATTGGTAATTATTAATTACAAATCCAGTTCTCAATTTTCATTCCATCTGCCCCAAAATGGACAAATATATCCCCCAAATGGGGATGGACTGAATAGGTCCAGAATTGTATTTTTAATAAATACTAAATACATACATTATATATATTAAATAAATATATCAAACTACCAATTCTGTGGGATGTCTTCTTCCCTCTTCTGCTTGGGAAGGGAAGGGTAGGGAACCTGTTAAAATGGTACTAATCAGTGTCTAAGCAGGGTTTCTTAATGCACGCTTTGAGTCTGCAAAATCTGCATGGAATCCCAGTGGATCCTCTGAAGCAAGGCACACTCAGCCAGAAAAATTTGAACTAGAGAGTTCCTGAAAGAGAGGAGAAATTAATGTTCCCAGTGACACATGTTGTTTCCTTTTGATATGTAGAGGATTGGTTTCTACCCCTACAATTCTGTTATTCCTATAAGAATAAAATCTTGCCTCCATTCTTGGATTTCCAGCATTACAGTCTAAAATAACTGTTGCAATTTCTGTTGTATACATTCTTTGTTTCTCAGAGAATACCACAGAGGAATTATCTGGAAGTCAGTAGAATATGCCTTGTCTTTTTGTTTGGTGAATTAAGAAAAGCCCTATTGTGTACCTCAACCTCATCACCCTTTACTGATGTAACACTTCCTGTACTCAGATAAGAACACTTTTTTTGAACAGAAGAACAGTTGACAAGCCCACTATTCTCATTTGTGTTCTGCTGCTGACATACAACAATCTGGGATAAATGACGAAAAAATTAAAAGGAACACCCAAGCAGATCTCAGCTGCTAAGGAGTTCTAAGGAGTTCATTCAGTTTTAATAGTAGCTTTGTAGAAATGAGTGATACAAAGGGTAGCTGTTGTGTTCATGTTGATATAATTATGAGAGTCTGACATTGATTCCCCACTTCATAAAGAGCAGTGTCACTGTGTTTTGTCTGCATTTCCTGTTGTGAAAATCTATATGTTTGAATGAGATGGTTTTTTCCACATCAAAAAGAGTTACAGAGTGCTTCATGTGGTTTATTAATATAAGCCACAATCAATGGTTTTATTTTAAAAATGTGTAGTAAAAAGACATTAATCAAGATACAAATAATGAAATCTACATCTGCTGTTTAGCAATTATATTTATTTATACTCCTTCAATTAAGAACAAAACTCACAATTTGAGGATTTTTCCTTACTCTGTCTGGGTAAAAAGAACATAATTTTACACTATTATAAAAATCATTACCTTAGTAAGAATAAACTCATGACCATGAAGGTGCTGGTTGGCTCCACAAGCCTTGATCCACCACTAAATATTTCCAAATATTCAGTTCATTATTATCCTTTTAAAAGAAGAATTTTTACTCTGTTAATAAGTGTACTTTTTAAGTATAGTGACCATTTAAAAACAAGAAGCAAACAAAATACCCTATTAGTATGATAAATAATAAAATAGAGTGAAGATTTTATTCTCCTAAGTGACACAAACAACTTTAAAGATACGTCCATGGATTCTGGATGCCTGATGCTTAGAATCTCTGTTGAACATTGTATGAGTTTGATAGGCCCCCAAAGATGGTCTTTTGTCTTTTAATAATTTCTATCTGGTGATTTTTTTCATTTTTTGTTTCCTTGCTGATGACCCATCCGGGCATTTATTTAGTTGAGTTTATTTTCTGTACTGTGATAACGTTGTCATTTTTGGGGACAACAGGGCAGAGAATTTTCTTCTTTTTTAAATTTTTTTTTTTTTACAGAGGGAATCATATTAATAAACCCTCTCTCCCTTCCTCCTTCTCTCCCTCCCTTCCTCCCTCTCTCCCTCCCTCCCTCCCTCCCCCTTCCTCTCTTGTCCAGCCAACAATATAAACAAAACCAAACCAAACCGACAACATAGCCTCTTCTGAATTTTGCTTTCCAGCTTTGTCCACAGTCACTAGCTGGCCATGATTGTGTTATTCTTACAGAGGTTCCTTGTTTCTGTAATTCTAGCTTTGTTATTGCTTTACTTTTTCTATTGAAAGATCTTTCCAAAAATTATACAGTGTTCATTCATTAGCCATCTCTCTTTGGGGAAGTTTTCTGTTGGTATTGGCTCTACCTGTGCCTTTATAAAATTTTCCCCTAGTGTTGTATCTTCACTGCTCACAGCTCAGTTGACTGCCATTTCATTGCAGTGCCTTTTCCTACCTGCTAAAAGTTATTCAGTCTTTCAGCATCTGACAAATGGCACAACCACCTAGGAGAGATCAAGTTTTACACTGTGATGTGCTGCTAATTATTCTAAGAAATAGGCTTTCCAAAGCATAGAATCCTGTAAGCCTTTTATATTTTTCAAGGAACAGTTCTTTTTCCTTGGCTTGTTTAGAAACTGGCTGATGAGTCTGCTGCACTATTGAACACAGAACTGCTTCTGGGACCATCTTGAGGACAGATGGCTGGAGACTGGTGACGCAGCCTTATATCATCCTGAATGATTTTATCTTTCAGGTAATATTGTTATCTGAAGAATTTTGACATGGTTTTATATGGGCACGTATACAAATGCCACTGTTGAGATAGCATCCAGTTTAAAGTGTAGATCTGTTACAGATAAACTATTCCTTGATCTTTGCTTTGGTTTTTTTTGTTTGTTTTTTTTTTACTCTCCCACTATGATACAGGAACTAAATCCATGTAGTCAGCAAATAACATAAGACTACAGCAGATGAAGTTCTCTTTCTTTGTAGTATTAAATAAACTTGAAGAAAACCCACAAAAACATAGCTACAAACAAAATCTTGACCACATGGGTACTTAAATTATAGCTTGACCAGAAAGCATATTTATGTTTCCTTTCTAGGTTTAGCTCTGACCACCTTTTACAACACAGAAAGATGAATTGAACTGGCATCTGCTAAAGGGTTTATTTACTCCGTGGTAAATAAACAGCAATAAGATACTTGAGCATACAGCAACAAAAAGCCCCAACTAACCAAAACACCTTTCCCCCCAAATCCTGCAAGGACTTCTTTCTTTAGGACCAAAGAATTAAAAAATATTATTTCCAACAGAAAAGGATATAGCTGAACTCTGTGGATTGCATATGATTTAGATTTCAGTACTGTTAACATTACTGATCATGACTGAAAGCTGAAAAAAATTATGACAAATTTAACTGAAAGCTGTTCCAATCTAACGAGGAGCAATGAGACAAAGATTTTCTTTTCTTCCATATAGTAACTCACTCTAAAATTACACTGAGCTGACACAGAGTGAAGAATAATTGATATAAGAAACAGAGAAAGAAAAACACTGTTGAGAGAACTGTAGTTTGAGTGACTTGCTTCCAGAACATTTGGCTTTATTTTTTGGTACTATTAACAACCAGTAATGTAACTTGAAATGCTGCATACAATGAGCTATGTGACTATTAACAACACATATATCCTTAAATATGTCTTATGGTGGATATATTTATATTTATTACTTACATTATTGGCATTGTTTTCCACTGAAAACATTAATAAAATAAAATCAACTGTTATCAAACTGTTGTTCAGAAACAGTATTTTGGCAATACATTAAAAGATGCTTTAAAGGACAAAATTTCTGTACTTATCGCACTAATGCTTCCTATTTGGGCTGTCTGTCATAGAGTCATCTCCTAAATTATGTAGTAGTGAAAGATTACTGTGTTAGCAAGTTAGTGTATCAGCTGGATTTTTGTTTGGTTTTTTTTTTCCCTGTTTAAAACTGTGTGAAATCATGGGTCAGGGAAAGTTTAAGGATTGCTTGAATTCCAACTAGAAATTAAAATGTTCTAACTTTCCAAAGTAGGGCTGGTTGTAAGTCCTATATATATTCTGCTCCCTGATGTAGAGTTTTTCCTGTATATATACCTTCTACTTGTAAACAAGCAGTATATTAAACTATTATTTTTAGTGGAAGCTGTTATAGCTTTGGAACTTAAGGGAAATTAAATGTTTAATTTCACTGTATGGACAACAATAGCAAATCATCTGCCTCTCTGAAAAAGCATTTATAAATTATTACCAATTTAGGGCAGATGAAGGAGGTACTTAATGTTGACTTCTGTTATTTCTAAAAGCCAACAAAATATTTCAGTTTTATAGGGAGTTACTATGAATCACTGTTCATAGTAAAATTTTCAGTTTTAATTTTAAATTTCTGGCACAATTGTTCTACAATCTGCAACTCAGCTTTATTTACATTGGACAACTCCTAACAGCTGCTGACAATTCTCAATATGATGTAAATTAAGGTAACCTATCAAAGACATATTTCTAAAATTAGTCCTAGAAAAAAAAAAAAACCCAAACAAATCCAAAACAAACAAACAAAACAAACAAACAAAACAAACAAACAAAACAAACAAACAAAACAAACTACGGGCTTTTGGGGGGAGACGGAGAGGATATGGGGGGTTTTTGAGTCTAGATAATTAAACTAATCCAAAAACTTTTAATGCCTCTATGATCCTGGCAAAATTTGGAATTACGCATAGAAGAAATTAACAAATGTGAAATCAAATTAATTTTGATATATAAAGCAAAGCAAATTTCTGAAGTATTTCCTTGCTTTTGATAAAGTTAATTACACAAAAGGAAACTCAGTCTCCATAGGGAAATATTTTCAGCACATTCCTATTGATATAAATGAGGCTAGAAGTAGAAGTAGAATATCATTCCATAGCACAAGGGCCAGGGTCAAACTCTAGGGGAATAAGAACAGGTTCTACTAGAAACTGAAATCTTATAATTTATAAAAAAACCCTCAAATTATTAGTTGACCATGCTATCAGTGCACTGTGTCTGGAAAAAATGCAAATCAAATATCTTAAAGTGCATCAAATGGGGTTTTTTGACCAGTGATAAGGTTTTCATGTTTGTAGGAAATAGAAAAAGCAGAAAACTTTCATAGCAGTGTGGATGTAGGCCTAAAGCTAAAAAGATACAAGACTGAGGACATGGAACAATAAGACTGTGTTTTTGTGCTGTGTAGAGTTAGGCCTTAGCAAGCAGAAAAATATGTTGAGCAAGACAATAGAAAAGTTTAACAATGAGGCTCTGTGCTTTGTTTATAGAAGAGTATAAAAAGTTCCTGAGTAATAAGAAATACGAAGCAAGCACCTATTGTTAGATATAAGGTATATGTGTAGTTTTAATGATTGGTTTATGCATATGCCTGTAAGCTCTTAACAATAGTTGGTTAGGAAACTTGCTATTGGTTAGAAAACTTTTAAAAGGCCTTGTAACACAGAGAATTTTGGCTGCTGTTGGTAAGACGTGAATTGCTGCCATCTTTCTTGTCTCACCCTGTACTGAGGCTGATGTTGCAGTAAAGCTTGAGGAAGGTCTCCCAGCAGTCCTATCCCATTATTTGGAAAATTATAGATCCAACACATGTTGAGAGACATTGATGAAGCATATACAGGACTGATCAGAGGGATAAAGATGAGGTAATAGAGAATGAGTTTGTATAAGGTTGCTTAAATTTTTGCTCCCTTGTGGAAAACACAAAAGAGTGACAAGGCAGAATCTGAAAGTTTTTCCTGAGAGCTTACCTTCACACATCTAAATCACACAAGTGTGATCCTGGATGGAAAGAGACTGCAAGGACACTGAATGTCTGCTACTAAGGTTGTCTTTGTGTCTACCTAAAACTAAGAAGCACAGACACAGACTGTGAGTAGCATTCCTGCATAACTTAGATATCATATAGATGTCTTTATTCATGACAGAATTTTATGTGGGAGTTATGAAGGAAACAGATGTTCTGAAGATTGGCAAGGTCCACTGGAAACCATAATTTCATAATAATTCCTATGACGGAACACGTACACAGACTTACCACTAAAGAACCCAGCAAACCATACATACCGACTACAAAACTGAGACAGTTCATATATTTCCAGTTCATATATTATTAGGGGTACTAATTGTCCTGTGGAGAAAAAAAATCTGGAAGGTAGAAAAAAGAAGTACAGAATACAAACAGACAGAAAGAGTAGTACAGAAGAGAAGGAATAGAAAAAATAATATTTTTTGTCAAACTAGGTAAAAATTTGGGGGATAATATTATGTATAGGCCACTTATCTTAAATAAGGGAATCAGTTCATTTTCTTTCAGTAAACAAAATTTTAAGCCAAGACTGCCCTGTTTCCAGAGCTCTCAAAAATCTTTTATAAAGCTATTGTGTATCCATGTAGTATTCATATAAAAAACTAGGGATATATGTGGTTAAGATGCTCTGGGATGTGCCCAAATGCAGAAGAGATTCCTTCTCCACTTCTCTTAAATACAAAACTTAAGTGAAAACAGTAGAACATCATTTTCTTCTTACATGAAGGAAAGAATTACAGCTCCCCACTTCTGCCAAGACTTGTGGGTGTCCCATTCCCAGAAGTGTTCAAAGCCACGTTGGAAGGAGCTCTTAGTAACCTGATCTAGTGAAAGGTGTCTCTGCCCACAGCAGGGCAGTTGATCTTTAAGGTCCCTGTCAACCCAAGGCACTCTGTGATTCTATGATTGCTTTGATTTTATTGCAAATTCTCTAAAAGTAGAAATTAATGTCAAAAAGTGGTTTGCTGTTGGGTTTTTTTAATCCCATCTTGAAAATATTTCTTTCTTCCATTAAAAAACCCATAACAATGGAAATGTTTCTAGTTGTGCATTCTAGACAGAAATGTATTTTTGACATCTTGGTTTTGTTACTAACATATAAACTTAGAAACTAAAAATGTCAGAAGCCGAGGAGAGGACAGAACAAATAAAAACAAACTGTAGAATCTATTGTCCCAGACTGAATGTCCAATATGAAACATATTCTGGAAAGGACTACAAAGAGAATACTTAGCTGTTTAGCTATGGAAAAAAAATGCAGCCTTATGGGATATAAATACTATGCTGAAAAAGTATAATCTGGTTCACATCTAATACTAGAAGCTATGGAGACACAGTACATGACTATATGAGTTCAAGGAATTGGGGCTACTGAGAGGCCTGTGGTGGCTTTGCCCCAGATGGGATCCCAATGCCCACCCAAGCCATTCCATCCCTCCCGTCCTCAGCTGGACAAAGGACAGAAAATGCAAGAGAAGACCCCTTGGTTAAGGACTGGAAGAGATCACTCCCGGTCTTGGTCACAGATTGAATGAGAGGAAATTAATTTAATTACTAGGAACTTAATCACAGTAGGATTATGAAAAGTAAAACCAAATCTTAAAAGTAGCGTCACTGATCCAGCATGGGTCCCCCAAAGGATTAAAGGTCCTGCCCATCAAACCTGCACGCTCCTCAAGGGGTCACAGCCTCCTTTGGGCCTTCATTGCTCTGGCATGGAGTCCTTCATGGGCTGCAGATGAATATTTTCTTCCCCATGGACCTCCATGGGTCAGAGGAGGGCAATGGCCTCCCAATAGTCTGCATCACAGACTGCAAGGGAATCTCTGTCCTCAGGCCTGGACCACCTCACCCTCCTCCTTCTGTGACCCCCGTGTCTGAAGGGCTGCAGCTCTCACAAATTCTCACTGCTCTTTTCTCTGGTGCTATGTTTCAATAGCACCTTTCCTGTTAAACACATGATCCCACAGGTGCTGCCAGTGTCTCTGACGGGCTCGGCCTTGGCCAGCAGGTCCATCCTGCAGCCGCCGGCCCTGGCTCTGTGAGACAGGGGGAGGTTTCCAACAGCCTGTCACAGACAGGCCCCAGAGCCCCACTCACCCACCCCTGCTCCACTGCCAAAACCTGCTATGCAAAATCACAGAAGGACAAACATGAAAAACAGGCTATGAAAAATGTACTGAGAAGGATGTGTGTCCTGGTTTAGGGACATGTTTTCAGCTGATGTTTCTAGGGAATACATTTGCTTGCCAGAAGTGCTGAGCAGAAAAGATTCAAGATTGTTGGGGGATCTCAGCACAGTGTTTGGGAATATCTCTGGCAGCCCCTGAACAGGTGAGAAGGCTGAGTTGTCAGTAGGGATGATCAAGAGACTGACTTTCTTTTGGCACAACAGTTCAGCTCAATAAAACTTGTAGTCCTTTACAGATGACGGTGTGGACATTGAGAATGGCTTGCCAGGAGGGACATAAGGATGCAGTGGAAAAAAGAAGGGCAGGCTTGATGCAGAAATAAAGAAAGCAATTATCCAGGAGAATAACAACCTCTCTAAGAAGGAGTCATGGATCTGCTGCCTACCTACTGACGGCAGAGTAGAGGAGGAGAGGCCAGCTTCAGCTCCATAAAGCCCCATACCTTCTAGCAGGAAAGTACCCCTTGCGATAACACAGGGTGTAGAACTCTCTTCTCCTGTCTTTCATGTGTGTGAGCATCCCTCCACCTTTCAGTTCCTTGAAATGCAGTGAGAGTTGGTATAGCAACCAAAAAGGCTGCCTCTTCACTCGGCACTATGCTCTGTTTCTTGTAGAATATTGCTTTCCCTCTCAAAGGAGGACATGTAGGGTTTCAAAATCCTTTAGTTGAGAAAGTGGTTTTCAGAATTTCAGAAATCTCCATCTAATTAGAAAGGTTAGAATTCTTTTCATTTACTACAAGATTTTACCTCTGAATAACAAGATATCTGATCAAGCTGCCAAAAAGATATTCCCTTTAAAAATAATTTATTCTAATTGGCAAGATTTTTGTTGCTCTATGGTAATTAATTTATCCAGTCAGGCTATAAGCAATACCTCTAGTTTTTCTATGTGCTGCAAGATATATCTGAGAGAAAGAAAAATGAATTACAGTTGTAAGCAATGGCTAATGATAAGAAAATCTGTCCAGCTGCATGATTGCAATTATGTCATAGAGTGCAGGAGTGCTTGTTTCAGTGACCAGTGCCAAAGCAATACTTCTTTCCTCTGATAAAGTAGCCTAGTTTATTATGATAACCTTGTACGTGCATTGCTACCATCTCAGCTAACCCTAACCCTAACCCTAACCCTAACCCTAACCCTACTGATAATGTTACCTTAGGATTATTGAATGAAAGGGTCTTTGTAGAGTGCTTTACAGATAGATTAAGAGTCAATTAAATCCACATTTCAGATTAATAAATCAGTTTAAAATACTCTGTTATGCCCTGCCTCACTGGTGTAGTTCAGAACAAAATATATAAACCCTAATTTACCAATACGAGTTGGTGTTGAGCTATTCATGGGTTTAGGGTCTTAAAAGGCCAAGAGTATTTTCTGGTTATTACAAAGTTGTTTTTTATATAAATGCATCAGTCTTGAAGGCAAGAGTTCTAAGCATGCGGTCTTACTAAAAGTCATGAAATTTAAAGTCTGATTGGGGTGTAACAACAAATTAACAGAGTCCTGACCACGGGGGAAAAACAAATTGACAAGGGGTCCCAGCCACGGGGGAAGGACAGATTGACAAGGAGTCCTGGCTGCAGAACAAGGGCAGTTTCCTGGGACAGAGAGAGAGAGACCCATTCCCAGGCAGTGTTCTCAGCGGCAGTGACCGCAACAGCAAAGCCCCGGCAGCAGCCCAAGTGATGTAATACCTGACAAAGGTCTGAGCCCTGTTCTCTCTTGTTGTAAATGATGAAGATGAATCAATGCCATTGCCCCAAAACCAAAGGGGATCTTTATCCATAAACCATGAATGCATATTCATATCCCTATCTATAGGTTACCCAATCAACTAAGGACACAATTCAAAAACATTCTTTCTACACCAATCTAAACCTGATTTTGAAAGTACGTGAAACTACGAAAAACTGTGAAGGATGGTATCAATGCTGTGCTATGGATATGCTATGGATGCTATGCATATAGCATATCTATAAATGCAAAAAGCTCTATCATATACTATATCTATTAATGTAAAAGGTTCTATTTCATTCACATAAAAATTCTACCTGCTCTGTCTAGTACTGTGAGCTGTGTTCTACTTTGTTTTTGTCATGTCTAAAGCTAAGTTGCCAGGCCTTGGGACTCTGGGCCCTGTGCTGGATGACTGATTCTTAAGGCACTTAGAGTATACTTCTTTACTTACTTAAAACTAAAGTCTAAACTTCTACTTCATATTTATGTGGCTTGATATATTTTAATTTCTCTAAAGGCTATAATTCAATCCCTGCATTTCCTCTCCCTCCCTGGGGAACCCAGGGAACCCAGGGAGGGATGCATCCCAACAAATTGGTAGTTATTTCTAGCAGCTAAACAGCTTTGTTTTCATCTTGCACTCTGCTTATAAACATTGCTCAAAAGACAATGGGAAAAACTGCCTGAATTCCAGAAATTATCATTTATATAGAAGTGCTCCCTGGTCTGTTGTCAGACACTTGGAAAAGCTAAAAAACATTAATACTATATTTTACTGGAAAAATAGATCTTGTGTCTTGAATTAAAATTTACCTTAGTCATAAAATTAGATTCTATTTTCTAAGTAACAATAAAGTTTAACAGAGAGTTCAAAATAAAAAATTATAATCTGACAAGGAAAGAAAAATTTATTGGATTGAATTTGATTTAGAAAATGCAGTTTTGTCTTCATACATAGACTGCAAAATAAGAATTCTGTTTATATCAAATAAAATAAAATGTAAACCAAGTGAAACTAAGATTCTGCATGGTATATACAAATGCTCTTCAAAGGGAGTGTTTTTAGGATAATTTGAAACATAGATGGACATTCCATCAAGGTATAATGCAGTTTGTCTTACTACTAACGAAAAATTATTCCCTAAACACCATTTGAAATGCTTTGTCCTCTCCAGTTTTAAGCTTCGAAAGACATTGGTTCATCAAGAGAGACTACACACAAGTGAATCTCACTGTCTGTAAATGTTTTCCACCGTTAAACTTATTTCCTTTGTTATTGGTTAAAATATGTTTCCTAATCCTAAATACTTCTTCAGGTGTTTTGGTGGTTAAATATTAGTAAGAAATAGAGGGTGTAGGACTCCTATACACAGCTGATATACTGTTTAGATTCATACTTTGGAGAATACTTTTTTTTTTATCATTTCTCAATAGATTTCTGTGATTCTTCAATATCCTGTGCAGTTCTTTTCACTACTGACTTCTCCTGGGTGTGACTTTTTTATAGGGAAGAGCCTGGTTTAAGATTCCTTCATGTTGTCCTAAAATAAACCAATTACTTTGAAGATTTTTTCTCAAGTAGTGAGGAACCATACAGCATGGCCTGGAGAATACAATACTGTATAGTGTGCACACATATAGCTCTTCATGACACATAAAACTACACTTCACTTTCCTCTTTATTAGTGACTGTGACCTAGAAAAATATCACCCCTTTCTGAGGCCACCCTATTTTCTACACACTCTAGCACAGGGGCTTAATATTTTTAAGTTGCTGCAATTTAACACTGTTCAATAGAGTTTAGCTATTTGAGGAACAAGCAGTGTTCAGATGAGCTAGCATGTACATGTATCACACATAAGTTAGAGCAGTAAATCTAACAAGCATGCTCTTGAGCAGCTTTTCCCTCAGGACCAGGAGGGAAAGAGGAAAACCCAGGCAGAGTATAAGTGATCTGAAAGGAACTTCTACATCACACTCCTCTCAGAGAGAGGAGGCAGAAGTCATCACCATGAGGTCACAGCAAATATCGTAGCATACTAATTGCTTTAGTAGCTTCCTCTTCCTTATTTATACATTATACATTATACATTATACATATTTATACAAGAATTTATACATTCTTCCTTATTTATACATTAGACATTATACATTATACATATTTATACAAGAATTTATACATTCTTCCTTCCTTGAGCCAAACCGAAGTGACACAATTAGGACCAGACAATTTTGGGGACGGTGACTTTGACACCAGAGAAAGGGCGTACATAACTGGAAGGTTTTATACAAAATTTATAGCTATATTAGAATCCTACATATTATATCAGATAATTTGATAAGTTTATTATGCCATAATAGGTGAAATAATGATTCTTAGTGCCATGTCTTCTCTTTTACCCACAACAAGACTTTGAGTATAACGTCTATGAGTAATAGAAAATTCAAACATGCTTTAAGGCAAGACATAAATGAATAGCTATCTTAACCAAGTGGGAAAAATAAATTAGGAAGAGTCATGTTGAGTTTTTCAAAAAACAGTTCAGGTCAAAGAAATTTAATTTTAATCTATGAAGTGAAAGCAGGCTTTGCAGGTTGAGACTTCTGAGGAAAACAGTCGGTTTTAAAAGACATGTAAAAGAAGCACAGAAATTTGTGGCTGGATTTTGCACAACAGTGTGATAATCAAGCAGGTTCCATGTGAACACTTTCCTAAGTCTGTCTGAACATATTTCCCTTTGAATGCCGTGAGGAGTTTAAATGTAAATAGGCATTTGACACCTAGGAGAGGAACAAGTAGGGACTCACAAATCAGGTTTGTGTGTAGGTCCTGATGGGTGCTTTCTCACTAGTGTGTGGATTAGGGGTTTGTGGGGAGCAGCATGGCTGCACATAATGTTAAAAGCCACCCTTCCATCTCTAACAAAATGTGTAGGTAAGTAAGGGAATGTACTCCTGGAAGTGGTGGGTAGCATTTCTAACCAGGTCTCCTGCAAGAAAATAGAGAGAAAGGCACATAACCAAGAATATTTGGCGAGTGAGGGGGCAGATGAGGGTGAGGATTTCTGGGGTTTACTTATACAAGGGTGATGAAATTTGTAGGTGTTTACAAACATTTTGTGATTTCCCAATTCGATTCTGTATGTATAATTCAGAGATTGCTAGTTACTTGCTTTTCATCAATGATTTGAATTAAATCACTTGAGGAATACATTCCAGTGACTGATGCTACAATAAGAAACAATAATTTTCTATGGCTGAGACAAAAAACTATAGGTTTTAATGAAGAAGAAATTTAAGCTATTAGGAAAATCTTTCCAAAAGTACTGGAGTAGATAGATAACTGTCAGATAACTTTCATGAATTGGAAGTTTTTAAGCATTCTGGAAGATTTCTAAAACACGATTGCATAAATTTGTATAGGCAAAGCATAAAGAAAATGTCTTCAAAATGGGAAATAAATTCCAAGATTCAAGTCAAAAGAATTTATACAATGTATATTCATTTAGCTTACTAAATTTAGCTTACCTGAATGTTATTTATATATTCAGGTAAATATATTAAATGAAAATAAAGAGGAGAGTTGAGAAGAGACTAATAAAATTGTGGCAATCAACCCAAAAAAAGCATAATAAAAAGGATCAATTTGAATATGTAATAATTTGACAGTGTCCTTGAGCTCATATTAGGGCCATAAAAGTATGTTGTGGTGTTTTATTTTGATGCAGTCAGCATTATTGTAGTCTTTATCAGTTCATTAGCTCATTTTACTCATATACTTGGAGAAAAGCAGACCCTGTCAACCCGTCATTAATCTGATCATCATTAATCTGTGAACAATTGTATTCATTAAAATGGTCCTATAACATCATAGTTTCAATTGCTGCAAAGCTGCAGGATGGTTCTGGTTTCTATATTGGTATTGTATGTATGAATGAGACTGAAAGTAGCAGATAATTCTGGTACAGCCATTCATTCCATACTGATAGGGTAGTTTAACACAAGATCATGATCCAGGGAAGTATCCACTTTTAACAGAAGAGACCTCACTCCTTTAAGCTGTTCCTAGCATTAATTTGTATCCAGACAGAATGGATACAAAGCAAGATCACTGTAGAGCACAAGTTCAGCCTAGCCCTTGGAGAATTACACACTCTCTGGCTGTGCCACTTCCAGTGTTGTTCACACACTCACAGAACTAAGTAAGAAATTTGAGCTAATTTTTCAAGCAGTGACCCTTTTACCTTTTTTCAGTACTATTCTTAATTTTCTTGTCAAATCCTTCTCATTCCTCTAGGGAAGATAATCACAGGAGATTTTAATAAGACAAGGTTTTTGTAGATTCTGCATCTGTAATGAAATTACTTCCATTTCATTAGTGGGTCATTTTTAAAAGAATATAGATTTTTTTTCCTCTTCAAAGAATATAGATAAATTGTGTGATTAATCTGGATTTTTTTCCCAAATTTTTGTCTTGTTTATGATCTATCCATGCTGAGTGCTTCTGTTGAGGACTCTCAATTCATACACAGCATGAGGGGAATTTAGTATTCTTTTCAAAAGATGGCATTTTAATGAATATTATTCCATTTACTGTTGCCTTAAAATTTTCTACATTTTGTACTGTCAATCCCTATCATGTTTTTTTTTTTTTTTGTGCACCTCAAAAATCTTCTGGTCCAAATTTTCATAAACTTATTTCCATGGAATAACATGGCAATCTCAACATACAAACTTTTGTTTTTCATTCTTCCTCATTTTTCATTAGGTAAAAGTGACTGAAAGATGTGATTCCACCTAGCCTCAAGTCACCTCATCTTGTCTTCTAGAGTCACTGTACTTCACAATCAATATTTTCCTACTATACAGTACGACATATATCTTTATTATGTGACAGTATGGTATATTTAAATTTATTTCCTTCATTATTTTTTTAATTACATGTTATTTCATCCACAATGCCTTCCCTGTTCACCCACTGTGTGGCTGAGGAACTTCATGATTTGAATAGCAGGAATACAGTAAATAACGACAGCAAAATGTTCAGACGAGCTACAAATTTTAGTGAATAAAAACAATCTAAGTAAAGAACCCTTCAAAAGTGCGTCGCAACAGGATGGCAGATTGTGGGGTGGTTAAGTGTAAAGTGTGTATTAAATTACCCTCAGATCTGAAGAGTCTCTGAATAATTTAAAATATCTGCCTTTGGCAGATGCTCAAACCGTGAACTTGCCTGATCATTTGGATGCTATGTTGCCTATGAAAATTTTATACAATGTTTTGATATTTATTATGGGCTTCTTTATGCTCTGGTACTGTCCAAGCCCATTATTTTGCACAAGATGACATGCATTACTAGAGCAAGGTGTTGTATTTATTTTGTTATGAAACAGCAGTCATAGCTATCAGTAGCATTATGGGAAATATTTCTGCCTAATCATTTGAGTTTCTGGGTTTGGGATCTCTGGTCTTAGAGGTAACAGGAGTTCTATTTCTTGAGAGGTGTCCTCATTGTTCCAGTCATGTACGAATAACATACATTTGCATTTTATCTGATGGAAATAACTATTTAAATACTTTCACATTAGGACTACTGAGGACACAAAATCAATATTATTCTGCAATAGTTATCAATTTTTTAACCTATGTATGGTACAATGAAATTATTCTGTACAACTGTTTTTCTAAACTAACAGAAGTTAGTGATTTGCTGTAATGCAGTTATCCTCTTCTTTTTGATGAGAGTTAGCAACTGAATTAAAAGTACAAATTTTATTTAAATACTAAAAAAATAGGTGAAGACACTTTTATTGATTTCGACTTAAAGGAATTGTGGAACTGGCTTAATCTAAACACAAAAGAGTAACTCTCAAATTCCTGATTCTTCAAGACACTCCAAAAAAACCCTCCTTTAATTAAACAGATGAAACATAACAGCCCTAAATTTATTCACTGCAAGAACTTTTATTTGCATGAGGAAAAAAAGATTTGGTTAACACCATAAAAGTAATTTTTAATAAATAGAAGTGTCTGGGCCTCATCCACTGCTTTGTAGTTCTTTTTTTAAACTGATATCTTAGCCACAATACTTAAAAACCCTAATTGATCTAATGAATTCTTTTATACATCTTGAACTCTTATTTTATTATTACATGTTTGCATTTAGGCGTACCAATTTTTTTTTTTAAAGCAAACTAAGAAACTGAAGTTACGGGTAAACCTTTAAACTTTTTCCTGGGGGGATCCTTGCAGATAGTATGTTAGAGCTATTATCACTGAAGCATATATTTGAGTAGATGAAGTATTAGTGTGTTTGTCAAAAATGTGATGGTGAGCACCACCCTCTTCAGTGAAGGGAAAAAAAATATTTCTGTTGCTTCCAGTCAATTTCGAAAGCTGTCCTCAGTATGTGAGGGACATGTTTTGCTTCACAGAGCAGCAGTAGGAAAACTAAAAGCAGGAATGACATAAAATGGCAGAGATTATGCCAGTCAGTACAGCTTTTATTTTTTATAACAAATAATATTGAAACTGAACATAACTGAAAAACTAAATAGACTTTAAATGACCAGTTCCACTTTGGAGAGAAAATATAAAGATTCTAGTTTGTTTGCTGGCCAAAACAGCTAGTTCTTCCATAATTTAATATTTATTTTCTTTTAAATTTGGATCTCTTTGATCTCATTGAGTTTTGAAAATAATTTTAAAAAAGGATATGTACAACTAAAAGCTCTTGCATTTCAAGATAAACTATTTCTAAATAATGACTTAAGATATTGGGTAGTGAGAGCAAATAGGTGCCTAAATTCTAGGATACATTAAATTGTCAAATGTTCTATGTTTAGGTATATTATTTTTTAATCTCTGAATGTGTTTCCATATTTTCAATATTCAGTTTCTTTAAGAATCACTCTTGAAGTGACCTTATGTAAGGATTTTGTTGGCAACCCATTTTTTTTTACTAGATAAGCAGATGCTTATTAAAGTTTTGGGCTTTTTTTCAATTATTTGGTTTATTCTTTTATAACCTAGTTGCCAGATATCCAGTTTTCAAATTAAATATATTCTGTGAATAACTTAATGGGGCCTTCTAACAAATCAAAATTTAAACTTTTACAGAGTTTTCTGAGTCATGTGGGAAGCATCCTCTGACAGATAGGAAGGAATTTAGGTGAATTTATAGTGCTGAAATACCATTATGTGAGCAATACTACAAAGTTCTGTTAGGTAAATGCTCATCATAAAAATATCAAGCATTTTAGTATACCATTCAAAGCTCTTTGGCATATCATCTTTCTCAGAAATATCAAACTAGTTTTTGTTAAATAATGCTGTTGATAATATTAGTTGATGCAATTTTCTATTGTTAAAAAGGTATTTTATTTTATTTTATTTTAT
This sequence comes from Prinia subflava, assembly GCF_021018805.1. Classification (NCBI taxonomy): domain Eukaryota; kingdom Metazoa; phylum Chordata; class Aves; order Passeriformes; family Cisticolidae; genus Prinia; species Prinia subflava. The sequence continues at coordinate 32,910,641 of NC_086250.1, read as the reverse complement.
TTTATTTTATTTTATTTTATTTTATTTTATTGTAAATATTTTACTTTTTTTCAAGTAATGATGCCAAGTTGGTAAATAAGTAGTTTTATGCACTAACTATACTTTGAGGTTGTCTCAATAAAGCAGTTAAAGAGGAACTTCTCTGGATGGCTTCGACCTTTGCAAATGATTTCCAAATGATCCAGCTGGCACATGGTAATTTGTGTATGGGAGTTAATCCAGCAGATTACAACACAAGTCATCCTATATCCCTGTATGCTATTGGTTAGGAGGAACTAAGCTGTGTCCCTTAAGCTTTCAATGGACCACTTCCACGGCCTTTTGGATGCAAGCACTCCATCTAAAACTAGCTTCTCTGCTGAAAAATTAAATTAATTTTTAATTAAATTTTTTAATTGTGCCATATTTATTTAATTCTATGATAAGAATTCCATTTTATGTTCTTGCATCTCTTGTAAGTATGGTAATAAGATATTTGTGTATATTTGCTGTTCCCCATAACAAAAGCCATATGTAATGATGAAGGAAGTAATAAATCTACCTGAGTTTATGACTTGGCCCTATTCAAGTAGCAAAGTTAACAAAAAAGATTTCTTCAAGCATAAAAAGCATAAAATGTGATAAAACTAAAATAGGTAAGTGAGCCTAGAGGAAAAATGTATCATTGCCTGTTAATTTTAGACAACATATTTTTCCATAGGACACCCTCACTGGGGGTTAATACTTACTGTTTTCTTGAAAGCAATTACTCCACTGTGCAGTACATTAAACTGCAGAAAAACCACACCAATAAACAGGAATAATAACAATTCTTTAAAGTGTCCCCAGTGTGCTGTGATGTATCTATTGCTAACTCACATATTAAATCTAAACTGTTCAACAAACACTGTAGAATGTATCTGCAGAGCTTAATCCAGCTTTTCTCATTTAGCATTCTTAACAGTAAAAAATTGGCTGCAACACTGCAGTTTCAACAGCAACTCTCACAAAGTTTATTTAAATTTTCAGGAAACAATTTTAGAAACTAAGCCCTTTTTGAAAAATCAGATACGTGACTGAATAATAAAACATCATAAAATAGAATAGTTGGCCTTTGTCTTGCAAACTAATTTGTATTGCTACTGCTGGGTCATTTGAACTAGGCAGTCATCACATTTCAGATTTTTCATTGTAGACTATGAAAAACATTACACTATTTATATCTGTTAATGAAGTAAGTGCTTTATCTTTAACATTCACATACTGTAAAAGAAAGTTTCTGGAACTCATTAGCCTATTTGACTATTATAAATTACTTAATTTCCATTCACTGTTAAGAGGAAAGATCTCTATTTTCTATGATGTCTGAAGAAGAGTGAGACTATTTTATCTTTGATGATTTTGGATTTCTAAGCAATGGTGGAAAGTGAACTCTTCAGTGGATAGATTAAAAAAAAGACAAAGATAACTGCACAAATTCTGAGATCCCTCTAATGATTTCAGTATGGTAAAAGTACATATGAATTTTGTTTACTGCATTGAGCTAGGCTTGACAAACGAACTGACAAAGCCTGGTTCAAACAAACTGATCATTTTATGGGTGAAATTTTTCCTAATATCCAATCTAAACCTTCCCTGGCATGACTTGGGGCACTTTTCTCTTGTCCTATCACTTGTTACTTGGGAGAAGAGACTGACTGACTGACCTGCCTGCGACATTTCAGGTGGTAGAAGAGAACATTAAGGTCTCCCTTCAGGCAGGTTTTCTCCAGGCTAAACAGCCCCAGCTCCCTCAGCTGCTCTTCATGAGATTCAGGCTCATGCCACCTTCATTGCTCTTCTCTGGGTATGTTCTAGCACCTCAGTGTCTTGGGGGACCAGAACTGAATGAAGTAATTATACATAACCATATTTATAACCTCATACATCTGGCTTTGGCCCATTGATCCAGCCTGTCCGTATCACTCTGTAGTGCCTTCCTATCCTCCAGCAGATCAACACTTCCACCCAATTTGGCATCATCTGTGAACTGACTGAAGGTGCATTCAACCCCTAATCTGGATCATAGAAAGATATCAAACAGGACAGAGGCCAGCACTCAGCCCCGGAGAATAGGGTCTATCTCTCACCTGCCCAATACTCTCCTACCTGCTCCTTAGACAGAGGAATTCCTTTACATGGGCTTACCCCCATGCTGTGCTCACTGCTGCCAGCACACTCTGCAGAGATGCTGTGGATTTCTCCTGAGTGGGTCTCATTGTTCACCGGTCAGGCTGGGAGGGCGCAGCTCCTGCCCTGCTTTGCACGCTGCCATGCAGTAAACATAAACATATTTATGTAGTCTGATGTAGTAAACCTATTTATAACTCCAAAGATGCTCATCAGGGTTCAGAATTAACGTTGTATTCTATTGCATGTTATAATCTAGCACTTTTGACAGATTATGTGGGAAGTTGAGCATATCCTGAGATTGCTACCTGTCCACAGAAGTTACAAGTGTTCAGAAATTTTGCATAGAAAATTCTGGTCTGGGCTTTTTGTTTGTTTGTTTTTTTGTTTGTGTGCTTTATAAAAAGCCAATGGTCCAGCAAACATAAAGAATATGTTGTATAGCAAGGAATTCATCAATATAATTTTCTTAGGTGACATTACCTCACTTTTCAATTGTTTTTTTGTTCCTATACCATTACTGCCTATAGCTGTTCAGGTATTTTCTTTCCATAAGGAAGATTTCCACACCTGAATTATATCAAATATTTGCATGCTTCCATTTTACCTGCAAGAGTAAAAATTGATAATGAACAGATTAAAATGTTAACTAGTCTTTGTTTAAATTATACAAATTATGATCCAAATTGAAATACTAAATACTAGTTACTCTGAAAGCTGCATATTTTGGTCAGAAGGATTCTGCTCAGTAGTAGTTTTCCTCCTAGGCTGAAATTGCAAAAGAATCTCACACTATCAAGGAAAAAGCCCTGCAAAACTGTCTTTCTTAGGTACATTCCAGAGACAATTCAACTTACATTTCATCAATCTATTTCCAATCTCTTTTTATAACTCTTGACCAGCCTCTAGGGATCTCATTAATAATTACACATTAGATTATGAAAATCTGCCTGCTTTTTTTGAACTTATTAAATTTAAAGTATGTGATTGTAAAGTGAGAATTTTCAGAGTGTATGATGTACAGAAAGAATCTGTTGCAAGTTCAAAGCTATATATAGTGTAGGAGAAAACAAAATTCGATATATATTGTTACAAGCCTTCAACAAACCTAACCGAGACTGTGAGTAGTAGCATCATAAGATATATTGTTTCACTTTGCAACTACATTGCAACAATTAAAAAAAAATCCAATTGATTTCCATTGGCATTTTCATCTCAAAATTATCCATGAGTAATTATCTTATATAAAATACTCCAATTTGTATAATTTCTGAGTTTTCTTATGCTTTTGCTTGCAATTCCCTGCTGCTATACTGTACATGGGTTTATGTCACATCAAATTAAAAGACCTGGAAAACTGCCCTTTGAATGGCATTAATTTCTGCTCAAATCTCAATTTTGTTATATTTTGTTTACATAACGCCTGAAACAAAGCCACTTTCAGTTAGTAAGAGTTGACTTATTACTAAGAAAATCGGTTTTAGGTTAAGGTTTTAGTGTTTAGGTTAACCCTAGGTAGATCCAGGAATCAATTACCAAGGGCTACCGTGGATATAAAGAAAAACAATCCCACCTTTGAACTATATTATAAAAGTGTCTTTTATTTTCCCCCAAGCACTATTATTTGGAGTTAATTTACAAATTTTTTTTGTAGCAGTAGGCTTGAGGATCTCACAGAATAACACAGTTTACTAAATATGAGTTACATAATATTTCTAGATATATCAAGGGGAAATTCAGAAGTTTAGTTTGTGTCAGTATCAAATATAGCTACTTGTATTTGCACAAATCCTGAAATTTTTGTCAGAATTGCTGTGTCCACCTTACCAAAATTCTCATAGGTTTTGAAAAATAGCTTTCTGTGATAAGGAATAAAGCAGCAACAGCACAATAGCTCAATCTGTGAGGGCAAGATTGGTCTCTTATTCACAGAGTGATTTCAAATTGCCAGAAGGGACTGACTGCTGTAAACTGTCTTTGTGGAAAACATCTTCAGCAAAATTGAATAATAATGTTTCTGTGGGCCTTAAGTATTTTGAGAAGGATGTGTGTTTTGCTGAACTCGTTTCATTTTCATAATCATCAGAAGGTGTCTCAAGACAGCAAAACCATTCTGTTTGATACAAATGATCCTGGACACCTCCTGGGAACCATTTCTTTATACAGAATGCATAAAGAAGCCCCATTCAAGTAAGAAATCTAAGAAGAAAAGGTCTGACATTTTCATATTTTGTTCTCATTTCTGTTCTGAAAAGCTTGAAAAGTATGGGAAAGAACAGTCTGGGCACACGTAGATTTCTGTGATTAGGCATTTTATATACACTTTTCAACTTCTATTCCTTAATCCTGTTAAACATAATTTGCACTGCAGGTATTTACTGAGTAGCTTTCATTTTAGCTGAAGATTTCTCTAGGGAAAGCTCTTAAAACCTGAAACTCCATTAGTACCATTTTTTATTTTATGCTTCTCAGCCTATGAAGTGGATTGAAAAAAGTATCTTTTAATGCACACATTTTAAATATGAATCTTTTCATCCCTGGTGTGAACATTCATCCTGTTTAATTTGATACACCTTTAAATTATTATTCTGAATTTCTGGAATTAGCAGGCAACAGTGTTCATAAATTTGAAGAACCTCTGAGTTATCTCAAAGGAAGATGTGAAAACTTTATTTAAAATTTCATGTGCAATACACTGCATTAAATACTCATTATGTTTGTCAGAGGCAAAGAGGAAAAATAAGATAATATCTTCTAAGAAAATCTCTTAACAGATTTCTGAAGTATTCAGCCACTGTTAGATTTTTGCTTCTCTGACTTTACTGGTCTTCTTGCTCCTACCTTCATGAGGTGGTGGAGCACACAGAAGGGTTTTGTTTGCCTTGTGAAGATGTGCAAAATGGCATCTTCTAGGCTAGTGGAAAGCTGACTTACAGAAAAAGAAGTAAAAAAAGGAATGTGCTGTTTCAGGGTGGATAAGTTCTCCAGAAAGTGAGGCAGAGCCTCTTTAGCAGTATTTCTGTGTTGCTGTTACAGATTGTTCATACTGTTTTTGATGATTTAACGTCTTTTGTATCTCATTTTCCTTGAATTTGGCATGACAGCAAAAATCATCTGCTCTTTTAGTTGATTAAGAGATGAACCCTTGCCATTTTGGCTATTTAATGTCAGTCTTATGGCCCACAACACACCTGAATAGGGAAGACAAAGCTTCAAGTGTGGTGGATTAATCTAGGTGTAAATATAGTTTTTTCCTCCCCAGAAGAACAGGACAGTACACTCTGATATTTACAATGGCCCCACATGAAAGCATCATGTGGCATTGGATGCCACTGTTAGCCTTTGGTACAGTCACAAGAGTGTCCTAAATTAGAGCTGCTTTCACCCACCCAGCTGGGTTGAGGTTAGACATGAGATTGTAGATGGATAAAGGACAAGCAATGGTAGTATATAATAAGCATGAGTTAATTTGCTACATGAAGATTCTGAAGATCCTATAACTCTGGTAGGTACAAGACTACCCTTTCAGTGATTGTGTCTTGCTAGAATGCCTAAATGCTATTAGTAATGGATTTTCAAAACTATCACCTTTAACTGCACTCTGTTGCTGCTGTAACATTTGCAAAACTTGTAGGAGCAGAACAAATACTTGCCACTGTGGTGATATTCTTGGGGCTTCCTGAAAGTTTAAAAATTTATGTTTAAACACTAGTTGTGCTTTGTTCTAAACCAGGAGTGTAAAAATTGAAATTACAAAGTTGTAATGGTGGTTGATGATGCAGCTTCAAAATAAAATCCTTATCAAGTATGCCCACTGTGTTTAAACTATTGACTCTGTGAAGCGAGCAGCATCACTCACAGAGGTAAGTATCCTTGCTGAGCTTCCAGCACCATGCAGGACCCAATTTTGTTTCAAAATTGCTACAAAACACAGATGAAAGATATCTATCTTGAGAAAGAAGTCCATCAATTGTAAGGGATTTTTGAAAAATATAAATGAAGATCATGCTCCTATGACTTTTAGAATCACTGCAGCAGCTAAAAAAACCCTGCCTCAGGCATAATACATACAGTCTAGTGTAAGCTGTAAAAACTCTAAGCAAAAAAAACAAGAACTGTCAACATTGCCCAAATCCAACACAGATACACAGTGATAACACCAGACAAGATGCTTCTCTGCTCTAATTTTGCAACTTTTTTCCCTTTGCACTTTCTGCTTTGTTGCTGTGGAAAAGCATTACTGAAATGCCTTCAAAGCCAAACAACTGACACTTTTTGCTTCAGAAGAAGGAAAAAAAATGAAAGAAAAAGTTGTTCTTTTACGCTTGTCGATTTCTGCTCAATGCTTCTGCTGTCTGCAGGTCATCTGCAATGGTAATTCAGAGCACTAACCAGCCAGTGTGAGCAAAAAATGCCAAAAGGAAACAAAGCCCATCAGATTTTGTAGCAGGCAATTATTGTACCCATTGTAGCAGGTAATTATTGTCCTATTTTCCATACAAGCCAAACAAATGGCTAGTGTTCCGAGAAGAAGGAAGCAATTTGAAAGCCGTATTTTTGGTCAGACTTTTGATTAACTTTTCAGCTTCTGAACCCCTGCCTGCTCTTTTGAAGTGCTGTCTTTCCTATATATTGCAGTTAAGAAAATATCTGCAGTTCTGTAAATTTCATTTTGCTTTGCTTTGGAAACAGAGTTCTACAGGGTACTAAGTTAATATGAAATAAATCAAGTCAAGAAACTGATTAATTTTGTGATCAAGAAGAAATTGAAAGAAATTAAAAATTCTGAGGCAATGTTAATTTTCAGCATTCACAGTTGCCAGTGTTCTCCAGTCAATTCCATCTGTCTATGACAACCAGTTTTCCAAAATGATAAATCATATTTAAAAACTAAATTATTGGAAGAAATAAATCTACAGAGACATACATAATAATTGCCTGAGTAGGAGCATTAGTTACTATAGATCAACTTATTAACAATAAATGTGTCCAAGCCTAATAAAAAATAGATGTCGAATTGCACAGAAAACACAGTTGGTCATAACATTCATTTTTATGTTGTATAGTTTTTACAGGTTGGCACTAGGGACTCTCTCAGGTTGCTGTCAGATGCACCCTTGTTCTACTTGTCCTACAAAAAGCTTATAATAAGCAATCTAAACCATGCCAAAGCAAAGATGAACTATGCACTAGAAAACATGAGAGACCAAAAATGAGGAAAGCTTAGGTTAAAAGATCATCTTCTGCAGAATTTGTGTGTGGTCTTGCTGGGTTCAGCAACCCACATGAATTTATTTCCCCATTTGTAAAAAGGATATTATGCTTGTCTAGTAAACAAAAAGTTATGAAGTTCAGTCTAACCATCTTTGTCAAGAATCTTTAAATTCTTGTATACCAGACACTACAATATTATTTATTGTATTCTTCCATCTTTTATCTAAAACAAAGTTTGAGATGTGAAACAGTGCAATTTATATGCTATGATGTATATTCTGCTGGTTAAATAATGTTAAATCAAAAGTGTTTGATTGGTATTTATTATGCCAGGATTGAAACTACTCGGATGATTTCTGTTGGAACACTTTTCAATGAGAAATGTCAAAAAAATTGATGTTTTAAGTCTGCAATTTTGAAGCATTTGCTCTTTTTTTGGTCATGAAAATAAAAATTAATTGCAAAGAGGTAGTGAGCTAATAGGGACGAGGAGTACTTTTTTCCTGCCAGTGAGGCTTTCAACAATTTCACTTGCCACCAGTAAAACTGGCAGGAATTTTGGGCAGGAAGCAAGCCAAAATATTTCTCTTTATGTTGTTCCAAACCCAAATATTCCTGAGAATCCCTTTGCTCATAAAAGTTGTATTTTTAGTTTTTATCCTGAAGTGGGATGACAAAGATTTCCATTATTTTAGAGGGATATTTTTAATTTTCAATTTCTGTAATACAAAAACCCGTTAGGCAAGTAATAGATATTTCTTAACATCCTGCTAGTGCACTGTACATGCATATGTCACTGAAGAGCTTTGATTTAGCAGGATAAACCAACTGATATCTCTATAGCAAAAGGCAGCAACTCTGAGTAGTGACTTATCAGAAAATCCACTCACTTTCTATATGTCGGACATGTTCAGTGTATGAATTTAAGTTGCCCTAGATCACAAATGTAAAGTGTATTTTAATAATCCCAGTCACATTGCAACACATTCTGTCTCTAATATCCTCCATATCCTGGGACTTAGTGAAAATAAGGGAAAATATAGATTAAAATGTGACAGGACTCAGAGAACATTCACTAATTCATCTTCTTCCAGATCATACTAAACTGATGTAACCTTTCTAGGAGCTGTTGCTGAGAAAATTCTATGACATACAATGTAATTATTCTTTACTTTCACAATATTTCTATTTCTAAGACTGAAAATATGAGAGGAAAGGTGGCATCTTCTAGTAATTTCATCATCCTTGGATTTATGAGACAATTTTAACATTATTTTAATAGACCTAAATCCATAAAAAACTTTTGCACTGAAACTTTATGACAAAGAGTTACATTTGTGGAAAATACACAGTATTTTATAGAGAAACCAAAAGAATGTTCAGTTGCAAAGAGTCATAAAAGAACTAGTTCATTTTTCAAATACTGTACCATCAAGGATATAATTTTTCCCACAGTTGAACTTCTAACAAGTTATGTTGCTATACTAAAGAATTTCAGTTCAGTTTTCCATCAGGCAGGCATACACTTTGTGCTTTTCAAACTGCAACCCTGAACTCTGTTCTCATTATGAAATCAGGTCTCGTCTGGAAAATGGACCTTTGTCACTATAGCTGGGTACTTTGAGGTTTCTATGCTGTTGATAAGTACTCTAAGAAAGTGATTCCCCTCTATTAGGTATGACTTGTCAGTAAGGAAAAAAAGAGGTGAATTATTGAGTGGATGGAATATGTAAAGGAATGGGAGATAATGGGAGATGAGGACACGAAGATAACAGTATAAAGGTTTTGCCACATGGAAAATACTTTGCACATATAGCTCCAAATTTCTTTCTGCTGTGCTCCAAATGAACTTCGTTTGTCTTTCTTATTCCCAGTATTCATCCCAGATACTTTGAGAAGCTTTAACTGCAAACTAAACATTGAGCATTACAGCTGCAAAATCCAGGTGCTCTGCTGTGATATACATTTTTCTAGCAAAAGCATCTGGATGCTTGGCTGGCTGCACTATGGAAAGAACTGGCTCTAACATTGCTTGTATTGGCATCCCAGGAAATTGCCTAAGGATCAGTCTGCTGTGGGGCTGGCTGGTGTGGCAGTGTGTTAATTTAATCGGTTAGGCTTTCTATACTTTTGTACTTGTTGGGTTCCCTGTATCCCACCCCTCGATTGTTCCTTTGTTTAACTCACATGACTCCGGCACCTGCCATGCGACACACACGGTTAGCTGCCTGTCATTTCTCCCGCCTTTGTAAATTCCTCCTATTTTTCCCCTGATTAGTCCAAGCGATGTTCTATTACACCTGTATCCCCTGGCAACCTGCCCCGGTTGGCTGGCAGTGGCTGGCCACCCCCTTTGTCCCCCCTCCGAATCCTTCGGACAAAAACCCCCCGCACCCCTCTCCCCCCGAGCAGTTTCGGGCTGAGGAGGTGTTTGCAATAAACCCTCTGTTCGTCTGAAATTGTTTCCTCCTTTCTTTCCACTGCCCGTTGAATCTCCATTGCTCGCATAAGCCTCTGCCAGGCAAAGAACCCACGGGAGTCAGTACTGCTTGCGAGCTTGCAGACTGACCCCCTACCACTCTGTCGCTGTGTCTGGGCCAGCGGCGACAGAGCCCGTTGGCTCTCTGTGAGCACACCGACGGAGGTGTGGCGCCCAACGTGGGGCACTGGAAAGGGGCTTTCAGCGCCTTTACAGAGCCCACGGGCAGGATTGGTGCGTCTCAGCAAGGAGCTGAGCTCACCTGAAATAATCCCTGGACGTCACATCGGCCCGGGTTTGAGCGCCCTCCGCAAGGGATCGCTCCCCGGGGAAGAGGAGGGCAGCCGTCTCCGCCGCGTCCCGAAGATGGTCCTTCTCCGGCGGTGGATCTTCTGGAGCAGCTTTGGAGCACCACGCCAGGGGTTCGTAAGTAAGCAGACCCCCCTAGACCGCGGGGCGGGTCAGTGGGAACGGCGTTTCCCTTTCTGGCAGCCTGTGGGGGACAGCACCCCCCTGGCTGAGGTCGCGCGGCCCCCGGGATTTGGGTTTTTTGGCCCCTGTCCTGGGCTCATCCCCCCCTGGTGTTTTTCCATTCCCTCGGTTTGATTTAAAGCTTTTATTTTTGTGCGCAAGCGCGAGCTTGCACGGCGCAGTTGCCGGCAGGCGCGGGTTTTCGCCAGCCAGCCAGTTTCGGTTTCGCCGTGTGCGCTGGCTTTTTGCAGAGCGGACGGGCGCGTGAAACAGCGGTTTTAAAAAGCGCGGCGGCGGGTTTTTTTCGTTGCGTCTTTCGTTTGCTAGCTCCAGAAATCACGCAGGCAGAATGGGTGCTTCTCTGTCTGCTTCCCAGAAAGGAGTGTTTTACAGTTGTGTTGCGTTATTAGAAGCTAATAAAGTTAAGTTCTCTAAGGATTGTTTAAAAAAGCTGGTCCGATGGCTTTTCATGCACTACCCGACGGCGTCCCCGCCGATGGTACACAGCCCCCGGTTTTGGGAGCTGTTGGAAAAGAAACTATAACAATTAGATAACGCCGGGGAAAAGAACACACAGAAATTAGCCTTTTTAATTTTGCAATTAAAGATGGCAGCGACAAAAAAGGGAATGCAGAAAAGCTCTCAGGAACCCCAGCTAGCCCCGGTTTCCCTTCAACCCAATCCCAGCCCCTCTGCCCCGAGAAAGGGAAATTTGAGGAAAGCAGCAACTCAGAGAGTTGTCCGCCCAGACTCTCCGAAAAATTCCCGGCCCCCGAGCCCCAGTAGCCTGGGACAGACTGCTGGGGACCCCTTGGAAAGCTCCGGCCAAGCTGACCGAGGACCTTTCCTTCCCCCTGCTTCCCCGAATTGCAAACCCAAGGTTCAGTTTAATTTAAATGCGTCACACTGGCCACAAAATTGCGGCAGTGACCCACCTAATGGCGCCCACTCCTCCACGTGGCCGCCACCCTTCCCCCATCCCCTGAACCCCTTTCTTCCCTCCAACCCCTTCCTTCCCTCAGCTCCTCCTTCCGCCCCTCCCATAGCCCCTCCCCAGACCCCTCCCACCTCCCCAAAGGTCCCGCCCACTCGCCCTGCCCCTCGACACGCCCCTGAGGCGGGGCCGAGTCCCTCTCCCCGCCCCGGAAGGACGCCATCTTGCCAGCAATTTTCCCACGCCCTCTCTTCTGGTTCCCACGGTTGGGAACCAGAAGAAATGAGCGAGGGTGAGCCAGAGGTCACTCTCTCTGCTGCGCCTGTCACCTACCACAGAACACGTGGTGGTGACACACCAAAACCCAATTGGCATGCTTTTTCCCAAAGCATCATTCGGGATTTATGCAAGGCGCACAAGGAATATGGCAGGGAGAGTCCCTACTTCCGTGGCCTCCTCACTGCTGATCTTGCAGGTGTCCATGTTGTTCCAGCAGACCTCTGGCAGCTTTTCTCTTGCCTGATGAATGGCACAGAGTTTAAGCTCTGGGATGCAGCATTTAAACAGGCCCTGCGAGAAGCAATGCCTCAGTTGCCCTTTCCAGCCATCGATGAAGAGGGCAATCCCCTCTCTCTTGAGTTGCTTGCTGGTGAAGGTTCCTATGTTTCCCCTGAGTCCCAGGCAGCCCTAATACCCTCAGCAGTCCTTTCAATTATAAAAAATATAGCCTGCAAGGCTTTCTTTTGTTTGCAGCCAGACGCACCATCACCACCCTATACCACCATTAGGCAGGGACCTTCTGAATCATTTGTTGCCTTTGTAGAGCGGCTGACCAGAGCAGTGGAAGTTCAAGTTAAAACAGAAAGTGCATGGGAAGGTATTATAGGGGAGCTTGTTTTCGTTAATGCTAACGACCTGTGTAAACAGGCAATTTTGAGTCTTCCCCCAGATCTGCCCCGCACTCTCCAGTCCATGCTCCAGGTGTGCCAGATGAAGGTGCCCTTCCTTGCCCGGAGGAACCCACCACCACCCTCCCAGGCAACCTTTCCGCCCAAGGCTGTGCGTGCTGCAGAATCATCCCAACAGCCTCGACATCGTCCGCCTCGGCGGCGACCCTCCTTCGGCAATCGCCCTGGTCACTGCTTCTTCTGCAATGAGGAAGGACACTGGACTGCCAACTGCCCTAAGAAACCTTTACTACAGCGGACTCAAAATACATCTCCAGGAACACCGGTGCCTTCCCAGGCACAGCAAAAAAACTGAAAGGGGAGCGCGGGTCCACCCAGCGCGACGACCCCAATCGGGTGGACGGGGCAGGGAACTCCAAAGGGGGTCAATTGGATGGACATTCTACACCAGACTCAAGAACACCTGAACATGATATAGCAAAACCTATTCTCACTACCTCTTCCTTTTTTGAACCCTACAGGTTGCATCTCACCAAACCATTGTACCTGACGGATAGGGACTTCCATTTTGTGACCATAGACCCAAAGAAGTTACATCAGTGGCCAATGACCGGCGAAGGTAAGTTCATCGTCGTCGGTGATTGCAAATACACTCCGCAGGAGATTGAGGTAGTCCCAGGGACACTTCACAACAACCCCAGGGCCCTCATTCTCTGGCTGCGCTGCACTCATCCGCCCACATTTTTACCCGAGGGCCAGGTCATCGCACAAGCAATTCCTTATGGTGACCCAGAACATCTTACCTTTACTGTAAATGCTGTACATCACATTTCCACCCGTAAGCCCTTGGTGCGATGTACACTCACTGTGGGAGATGAATCGGTAGATAAAGATCTTGTTTTTGACACGGGGGCAGATGTTACGCTCATTCCGACCGCGGAATGGCCATCGCACTGGCCCCTGGAGGACGTGGACGGACAGATCCAAGGTGTAGGAGGGTTCCAACCCGCAAAACAGTCGAAAAACGTGGTAAAAATTACGGGGCCAAAAGGACAATTGGCTGCCATCCGTCCTTTTGTTTTAGATTACAAGGAACCCCTGCTTGGAAGAGACCTCATGGCTCAGTGGGGGGTCACAATTGAAATTCCCGACACCTCGCAAAATTTTCAGGCAGCGGCTGCTGAGAAGCGCCCGACCCTCAAACTGAATTGGACGACAGATAAACCAGTCTGGGTTGAGCAGTGGCCGCTAACAAAAGAGAAATTACAGGCACTTGAGGAGCTCGTGGAGGAGCAATTAGCTAAAGGTCACATCGTGGAGACCAATTCTCCATGGAACTCACCCGTTTTTGTCATTCGAAAGAGTGACAAAAAACGATGGCACCTCCTCCACGACCTCCGCCAAATTAACGAAGTAATTGAAGATATGGGGTCTCTCCAGCCTGGGATGCCTTCCCCAACCATGCTGCCACGAAATTGGAATCTGGCTGTAATTGACATAAAAGATTGCTTTTTCCAAATTCCTCTACACCCGGATGATGCCCCGCGTTTCGCATTCTCGGTTCCTTCCATCAACCGGGCGGCCCCAAGGAAGAGGTACCACTGGAGGGTGCTCCCGCAAGGGTTGAAGGCCTCCCCAGTGATGTGTCAGCAGTACGTCTCTTCCTTGCTGTCCCCTGTGCGCGCAGCCATGGAGGGGGTTGTCATCCACCACTATATGGATGACATCCTCGTTTGCGCGCCGACCGAAGATGAACTTATGCGAGCGCTTGACCTTGTAACCAATTCATTAGTTGCTGCAGGGTTCGAGCTGCAAAAAGATAAGATCCAAATGATGCCACCCTGGAAGTACCTGGGCCTGGAGATTGGTAAGAGGACCATTGTGCCTCAAAAATTGGAAATTCGGACAAATGTCCGTACCCTTGCGGACGCCCATCAGCTTTGCGGTGCCTTGAATTGGGTAAGGCCCTGGCTAGGTCTGACCACCGAGGATCTAGCCTCTCTTTTCAATTTATTGAAAGGGGGAGGGGAGCTCAGTTCTCCTAGGGTGCTTACCGCAGAGGCAAAAGCAGCATTGGAGAAGGTCCAGCAGGCAATGACATCACGACAGGCACACAGATGCGATCCCGAGCTTCCCTTTCGGTTCATCATTCTGGGTAAGCTGCCACATCTACATGGGATCATTTTTCAATGGGACACGGGTGCAAAAACATCAGCACACAACACCAAGGGCCAAGGCAGAAAGGACCCTCTTCTTATTATAGAGTGGGTCTTTCTCAGCCACCATCGGCCCAAAAGAATGACACAGCCACAAGAGCTTATGGCTGAGCTCGTCCGCAAAGCAAGAACGCGGATGAAAGATTTGGCAGGGTGCGACTTCGAATGTATTCACATGCCAATTGGACTGTCAACAGGCCAAATGACCAAACCCATGTTGGAACACCTGCTTCAAGAGAATGAAGCACTTCAATTCGCTCTAGATTCCTTTACGGGCCAAATTTCAATTCATCGGCTGGCCCACAAACTATTTAATTCGGACGTAATATTTAAATTGGCTTTAAAGAGTGTCCAGAGCAGGAGACCTCTCGATGCGCTGACAGTTTTTACTGACGCGTCCGGGAGTTCTCATAAGTCAGTAATGACTTGGGAGGACCCTGAAACTCGGCAGTGGGAGGCAGATATTAAAGTAGTTGAGGGTTCACCTCAAATAGCCGAGTTGGCTGCTGTCGTCAGAGCACTTGAGAGATTCTCTGGACCTCTCAATATTGTAACCGACTCCGCATACGTAGCGGGGGTGGTATCTAGAGCAGATCAGGCAATTTTACAAGAGGTGTCCAACACAGCTCTGTATGAGCAGCTCTCGAAATTGGTCAAACTTGTCTCCCACCGAGAGCAACCGTTTTATGTGATGCATACCAGGTCGCACACTGAATTGCCTGGGTTTATTGCTGAGGGTAACAGGAGGGCTGACGCTCTTGCTGCCCCTGTAGCGATAGCCCCGTTGCCTGACGTTTTTGAGCAGGCCAAGCTCAGTCATCAGTTGTTCCACCAGAATGCGCCTAGCTTGGTCAGACGTTTTAACCTCACACGTCAACAAGCTAAGGCGATCGTCGGCTCGTGTCCTTCCTGTCAGTCCCACGCTGTGCCTACCCTGCATGCCGGAGTCAACCCTCGTGGGTTGGAGAGCTGTGAACTCTGGCAGACAGATGTCACCCACATTCCATCATTTGGGAGACTGAAGTACGTTCACGTCTCCGTCGATACCTTCTCTGGCGCTGTCTATGCCTCTGCGCACGCAGGTGAGAGGGCCCAACATGCTATCCAACACTTTGTTCAGGCCTTCTCATTCATGGGCATCCCCAAGGGGATCAAAACAGACAACGGCCCTGCGTACAAATCCAAGGAATTTGCTGGCTTCCTGCAGCAATGGGGAGTGGAGCACAAGACAGGCATCCCCCACTCCCCCACAGGCCAAGCAATCGTAGAGAGGACCCACCAAGAAATCAAGAGGGTCCTTAAACAACAGCAACAGGTATTAAAGGTGGAACCGCCGGCAATCAGATTGGCCCGAGCCCTTTATGTCATCAATTTTCTAAATTGTTCCTTTGAAAATCCCAATCCGCCCATTACCATACACTTTGGGTGCAACAAGGAGTGGCAGTTCGATCCCAAGCCCCCGGTGCTGGTGAGATCGCCTGAGTCACGAAAGGTGGAGGGTCCATTTGACCTGGTGACGTGGGGGCGTGGATACACCTGTGTCCTCACGCCTACCGGGATCAAATGGATACCTGCCAAATGGGTAAAACCATTCATTAAAAGGAAGAGGGAGCGTGACGACAGCGTCCCACAGGTGGCTTCGGCGGCATTCCGCCGTCGAAGGCGAGTCTCCTCCAGACCCTCTCTTCCCATCCTGTGGGAATGGGACCATGACCTGTCCTTTACCTATTTCTGTGACCCAAATTAATAATTTTTGGCCCCCCAGTTTTGTTTTTCAGACCCGGACCCAAGATGCTAAGCCTCCCGACCGTGCTCTTTACATTCTTAAAGGTTGGGGTTTATCTGGATGGGCCGGGTCCATTTTAAAAACATGTCTGTTGATTTTGATTATTTTTTTAATTGTTTGTCTTGCTTTCGGACTAATCAGGAGATCGTTAATTAAGTTAGTTTTAAGTTCCACATCTACCCCCTCTCTGGCTGCTGCTCGGCTCGCCAAGGTCACGGCTCCTGAAGACGAGTTGAAGGAGCTTGAAAAGGAGCTTGAAGAAGAAAGTGACGGCGAAAGCCTCGCAGACGATTAGTGGCCAGCTCAACCACCTCGATTCGCCAAATGTTACCTGGACTCTGAGCATCTGCCAGACCCCCCTCACTTCTGTTCTTTTAGTAAAAAGAAAACGGGGAGATGTGGCAGTGTGTTAATTTAATCGGTTAGGCTTTCTATACTTTTGTACTTGTTGGGTTCCCTGTATCCCACCCCTCGATTGTTCCTTTGTTTAATTCACATGACTCCGGCACCTGCCATGCGACACACACGGTTAGCTGCCTGTCATTTCTCCCGCCTTTGTAAATCCCTCCTATTTTTCCCCTGATTAGTCCAAGCGATGTTCTATTACACCTGTATCCCCTGGCAACCTGCCCCGGTTGGCTGGCAGTGGCTGGCCACCCCCTTTGTCCCCCCTCCGAATCTTTCGGACAAAAACCCCCCGCACCCCTCTCCCCCCGAGCAGTTTCGGGCTGAGGAGGTGTTTGCAATAAACCCTCTGTTCGTCTGAAATTGTTTCCTCCTTTCTTTCCACTGCCCGTTGAATCTCCATTGCTCGCATAAGCCTCTGCCAGGCAAAGAACCCACGGGAGTCAGTACTGCTTGCGAGCTTGCAGACTGACCCCCTACCACTCTGTCGCTGTGTCTGGGCCAGCGGTGACAGAGCCCGTTGGCTCTCTGTGAGCACACCGACGGAGGCTGGGATATGCTGCCCAGCTGGAGGCTGTAGTCCTTTGATAGGCCTGTCATTGTCAAGAATTTGATCAAGTTTATATACTTGAGAAAAAAATCCCGTTCAAGTTTCTCATGATCTCTTCCACATGTAAAGCCTTATTACAGTGTAAAGGATCTTGAACAAAATCACTGAGTAGAGCTATAAGCAACTTTTAAGGGCTCACTACTTTGGCTAGCTCTTTCACAATCCATATACTACACAGTATGCCATAGAAAACTGCATTTCTGTGTTGTGTCAATCTTTTATTCCAAAAACAAACCATTGTGAGATAACTGATTTACATTTATATCTTTTAATCTGAAATGTAAATAACCTTCACAAAAAATCCATCCAAATATCCTTGAATTGTTAATTGAAATAGCCTGATGAATTAAGTTTGGCAAAATCTTCCAAATGTACGTTTTATGGCCATCCAGATTAAAGATTGATAATACTTCCTTTCACTTAGACACTCAGGAACATAGACAAGAAGTTCAGGAAATCTCTGGTAAAGACATGAAAGTAATTGTGAAATTGAAAGGATTAATAATATTGGCTCTATGCATATGACAAACCTGGAAAATAATTTTTTTCTTCAATCACTAATATTTTTTTAGAATTTATTTTTGTCTGCTTTCTTTTTCAAATTAAAGACAGTCAATAACAAAAAAGACCAAACAATTGTCCTTAATCCAGAGTGAGTGCATAACTCAGAGCTCCTCTGTGTACAGTGAAAATATTGGCAAAACAACTGTGTGGATAAGATTAATGACCATGTATATGCCTTTTTCCTTCCTCCAATGATTGCTAATGTTTCTTAGTTTCTCCATGTATTTTCTTCTACTTTCTACAGCTGGAAACTTCTTTCACATTGCCCTAATTCCAGCAAAGAGATGCATCAAATACCCGCAGTTCTACATCACTGGTTTGGAAACTCTCCTCCATAAATCCTTTGTGAGGGCAGAGAAAAGGGTGCAGAGATCATTTGAATACTGCACTGCAGTTTGCCAGCATCCCAGTTTCATGTAGCCTGTAAGGCAACTATAGTGAGCCTAATTTTAAATTACAAAATGCATAAATATGCAAAAATATCTTGCTCTGCATATGTAGAGGCTAATAAAAGTATTTTCTTTGCAGTAAAACCTTTTTGTATTTTCCTGGAAAATGTTTTATTAATATGTCAGGGAATGAAAAAAAAAAATGCTACCTAAAGGGGATTCCTTTGGCTTCCTTTGTTTAAAATCTCCGTGCAGATCAGACAGACCTCCTGCGAGGGCAAGTGTTATTATAATTTTGAGAGAAGAAACCACTTGTACAAGTTGCCAGATCAGATTTATAAACAATTGCAAATTATGGCTGACTACTTTAGTAGCAAATTACTAGGAACAGGTGCAGAGAATACTACCAAAATTGATTAATGTTAGGGCATTCCTGGTCTGGAATTATTTATTTGCTGAGAATGGACAATTTTTCATTTAGTTCACACATTCACATGGTCATTTATTTTCCTTTACATTTCTGTGATCAAGTCACCACAAAAAAAGGCAGGCACTATATTTAGGACCTCTGAATACATGCTCAGGGCTTATAGACTTCTCCATTAACTGCATCCATCTCTTAAATTCCTAACAGAATGTATGCACTGTAATTCTCAAGCTAGAAAGGGTATACTCTTTCAGACATTTCAGTGTCTAGGATATTTGCTGATCTGATTGAGGTCAGAACATCTATTAATTTAATTTCTTCATAACACTGAAGAAAGAAATTTAATTTGTTTCATCTACAGCAGTCTAAGACACTTAGTGCCATGACATTCTCTGATAAACCTATAAAATATTTCATTGATGTTTTCCTGATAGGTTATCCCATAGAAATTACAAATACTATGTATTACAATATTAATCATTATTTCTCCATCTCTTTCTGAATCTGCTTTGAACTTCTCAGGTGAAAACAAAAGAAGTCCACTCACCACTGCTTGTGGTCTCTTTGATTAAGTAACCATGTGATAATGCAATATTGTCACATTTTCACCATGTTAGTTAAAACTTTCTTAATTTCAGGAAGCAGGGGACCAAAGAGCAAGGGGTTTTTTACATGTATTCATATACCTGAAACATTCAATTGGGAAACATATTCAATGGTTTAATGATGCAGTTGGTTGCCCAGAAAGAGCCCAGACTCCCCCAGTTTAATGGAGGTTCAGAGCTCTGTGTGGGCAGCTGTAAAAGGATCTTCAGCAAGAAAGTGCAGCAGGGAATAAACTGGCATCACTTAAAAGCGGTCTGTGCCTTGAACACCTTGAGAGCCTGGATCTAAGCCTGTGGTGGCTGGGTGTTCCAGCACAGGCTCATCCCAGCTGGACCCTCTGAGCTGTACAGGCAGGCCAGCTCCCAGGGAATCAGCCTTTCACACTGACCTTTTGTGCCCATTAGGGCAGAAGAAGCACAATGGCACTTTCCAGATGGCATTCTGGTGCAGTGCTGCATGTTAGCTGAAACCCCATGCTGGCAAGGCCAGAGTCTGGCGTTAATGAGTCACTTCTTCCAAATGTGGGCAAAGTAAAGCAGAAACACCAGTGACTCTGCAGGAGCTGAACTAAGTCTGGCATGACTACTGCTGACATAAAGTTAACAATCCTGCCTCACCAAAACAGGTTTTTGCAGGCACACAGAGAACAGGAGCTCTCCATATAGCTCTTTCCGGTAGCCCCATAAAATTTTCTATTGCCAATGGTCTCTGCCCCACAGTTACAGGCCAGCTCTTCCAGGGATTGCTTGGCACACTGCAATTTGGAGGGAAAAGGCATGCCAGGAGCCATTTGAACAGTTTAAATCAGTGATGTCATTCCAGTGCATGGCAGTAGTACCCTTTGTTGCTTAACGTACTACTTTAGATGCTACATATATTTAGGTTTAGTCCTTAGCCCAGCTACACATTATTCAGGTTAGTGGAAAGTTGAAGTCAGTCCACATTAGGCAATAAATACTACTTCCATATGGTAAAATCTCGTTGTGCTATCTTGCTTTTGTATAACTATTAGCAAATTATTCCTTGAAGACAAATATACTTTGCAGAATTTTTCAGGGATGATGGAATTAGAGAGCTCTAGTTGAAAAAAAGTGAAGGATCTTCTCTATGTCTCTTGTTGCTAGCAAGTGCCCTTTTTACTGAAGTAGCAGAGATATCATCAGTAGCTATATTAGAATACTTTATCTTTCCAATGTGCTTTACAGAAATACAAATAGAATTCAGTGGCTTTACTAACATGTAAAGTTGCAGCAGTCTTTTTCTTCCCTCTGTAGAGTGGAAGAAATAATGTGATAACACCTTATCTGATGTAGTCTTTTGGCACTTAGTCTTTTAACTGTTTAGATATACATTTTTTTCTGTTATGTTCATTCAGTATGATAGAAAAGGGGAAGGAATGTAAGATCGGAGGATTGGTGGTGCTTCACTGCCTAGCTTCTTGTAATTAAAAGAGAAAAAAGAGTGTTTTTCCTATCTGATTTGACAGGTCTTATGCAAATTCTGTGCTCAGCATTCAGTCCATCAGACATGCAAGCCTGCTGCAGAGTTTCTAAAGGATTTTGTACAATCTTTTGTGTGTCCTTTTTTGATTAATATGGTATTTTAGTAAAAAGTATTTTCTTAAATGTTTAGCAATAAGAGGAGCTTAAAAAGCACAACATAATGCAAAACTTATTTGAAATATACATTGGACTAAATTTTATATAATACACAATGCAAATGTTGTATCCAAGGCAGTAAAGATTTAATGACTAAAATAAAATCTTTTCTACTAATTCTTCTGTAGTTCATAGGATTAAAGAACATGGCTTTATATTAGGTTTATTGAATTGCTGGTGCAAATTAAAAATGGCTTCTCTAAAATCCTGCATTTGCAGATCAGTGTTGAAATAACAAACCCTCTGTTCTACCAGAAGTCTTTTTTTCTGTCTCTTGTGTTGATTTCTATGTTCATAGTAAGTTAGAGATTTGGCAGTTGTTGACACTTAAAAATTATCTGCAGAAAAATGTAATAATGAATCTATATTGATTTCCAATGAAAAAGCTGTATGAGTTCCCTCTTTTTCCAAGAAAGTTATCTGGCTGAGGTTTGATTCACATCTTTTAATGTATTTTAGTTGTTGATGTTGTTTTCTTTGAATGTATTTGTCAGGGTTTATTGTTTGTTTCGGAAATGAGATCCAATTTTAAAAGCCCATGGAAAAATTGTGCAAATGAGTACCAAGAAATTCCTTCAACCTTCTATAGAAAAATAAAGCTTTGTGTCAGCATGGTGCACCTAATTCCAGAAGCTTTCATCTGGACTTCTGTTTAAAATAACCCTCCATATCTGAGTGGAAGAATTGTCCTAAAAAGTAGGTAGGAATTAACACAATAACAATGGCATTTACTATGTACACAGATACTGATACAGATTATACACTTATGGAATGGTGAAATTCAAAGAAAAACAGTGGAAAGAAATTTCCAAAAAGCACAGATTCCACCATGCCTATGCATACAGCTTGCATCTTACTTAGTGTAAGTGACAGTGCTTAGAAGTTTTTCTGGATTATATTTTAATAAATAATCTTTTCTCCTTGCTGCAGCAAATCACAAAAAATCAATAGTATGCAGAAACATGGGAAGGCAGTTGAGGGATTGCTGTATAATAAACCACCTTCAGCAGATGCTGCTCATCCCAGGGAAACAGTGTATGAACTAGAGGACAAGATGAGAGGGATTCTACTGTAAGGATGCGAAGCTCAAAATCCTTCAAAGTACGAAATTCCCAGGCTCAAATCTTAGATTCATGCGTGTAGAAACTGCCAGGACTGGTTCAGTCTTCTAAAACATACTGGGTCCAGAAAGAAAAAAATTGCATGTCATTTTTACATGGAAACAGAATAGTAATTTTTGTTACTATTGAATAAGAAACACTCTCAGACTTACACTGGCTGGTTGGGGGTGTGAGGGTGGTGGAATTAAATAAAGAAATAAAATCTTCCCTGATAGAAGAAAACAGTTTGCAGAAGGATCAGTCCTTTACATTCACCCTGTAAAAAGATGAAGGTAGAATAGTTTATCACTGTAACAATTCTATAGAAAAAAATTAACTTTAAGCTGACAATCTGCTGCAACAAGGAATTTCTCAACCTCAAGGAATAACCTTTAGAGGCATCCCTATTCAAAGGGAGGTCATGGCATGCAGGATCTTAGGGAGAAGGGGAGGGGAATCACACCACCACACTGTTCTAATTGCATTGTTGTACTTGAGATTTTCACTTTTCTCTATATTACTAGATACTGACAGAAACAGTTGGGCTAAATTGGCAAAAACGGGGTATGAGTTGACTCTTGAAACAGTGACATAATTTGAAAACCTGCATTTGATTTGAAGAAACTTTCATAAAATATATGACTTGCCTTATCTTTTGCACTAAAAAGAATTTTGGTGACTTTATATCAAGCGTGTAAAAATAAAATAGCTTTTAAAGAACTTCTCAGGAGTGAATTAAGCAGATTTTTTTATCACTTCCTTGAAGAAACTGCAGGAGAGAAAATTAAGCTTGTCAAAATTAATGCATATGCTAAGCCCCAAAGATATAATATTCTTCTTAAGGAAAATAAATTTATGACAAAGGATCATCACCCTCTGCTGCCTGTGAACAATATATGAATATTTGCTTTTGAAGTTAATCAGCTTCATTACTCAGTTTACTTGTCAGATTTCTAACCTTGCTAGCAGTGATCTGATTCAATGCCTGTTTTTTAAGGTTTCAGCCATGACTGGATAGCAGTCACACAGGAGGAGAAGGGATGGTCCCTGGCAGCCATGGAGGAAGCAGAGGCTATTAAAGGTCTGGGGTTCTGACCTGCTACTTTTGAGAACAGGTAAATCACTGAGATCTTAAAAGATTAGATTAGAGGTTTTGGCAGGATTTTGCACACTGTTGTTTGGCGAGGGCATTTCCTCATGGTGCTGCTCCTTCATGCAAAAAAGCAAGATAAAAACGAAGTGACAGTGTCCTCAGAGATGGATGTATTTGGACAAAAGCATCTGAAAGACTTTGTATGTGCTTCTGGAATTAATCCAGTGAAGTCAAAAGGGTATAAAACTCAGTGCCAGCCTTTATCTTTGTGAGTTTGCCAGTTTCAGTGGTTTTGGTCTGCTGCTACTGTTCAAGCTGTTCCCTGCACTGGTTAGCTAGAAGCAAGGACAGGTCTTAAGTTATATTATTTCTGACCTCTTGTCATTCCAAATCTACCAGTGCAATGTTCATATAAGGATCAACTTTACCTTCCTCTTTTTGATTTGTTTCATTTTTTGTTAATATTGAGGTATTTGTATTTGGCCTCAAGGTCAAGGTGACACAATCTGTGATGGGAGTCCTATGCTACCTGAGAGATACTCATTTAGGAAATTTAGAACAATCTTCAAAACTTATATCTTGAAAAAATAGATAGTAGTAGAATGATATCAGAATGACACATATTAAATACAGATTTTAAAAAAGAGATACTTTTATCTCACTTTCTGAACAGGAAACTATTCCTAAATCTTTCTTTACCTGAAGAAAGAATGTCTATAACTTTAAAGAAAATGTTGATAATTTAAAAACCCACTTTCCTTTAATTTTTCCTGGCAGCACTGTGTTTTAAGTAGCTAATTTTCTTCCTCCCCAACAAAGCAAGCAGAACATTTTCAAATATGCAGTTGTACCTTGCAAAACCAGAATAGTTAGGTGTCTGTATGTCTATATTTGTATGTAAATGTACGGTTATTCTTAAAATAAAGATGCCGGCTGCCTACTAATGTTCTAGGTTCTATCACAGCAGCCCAGTTCATATCTGTAAACTGGTTTGAAGATTGGAGTTGGAGTGTTCTAAACCT
Organism: Prinia subflava; assembly: GCF_021018805.1. Lineage (NCBI taxonomy): Eukaryota > Metazoa > Chordata > Aves > Passeriformes > Cisticolidae > Prinia > Prinia subflava. The sequence continues at coordinate 32,886,611 of NC_086250.1, read as the reverse complement.
CTGGTGCCTTTTGAAGAACTGACAGCATATTGTTGGTAAAATAAAAGGCCTTCCCTGTCAGTCTACTTGTACACATCTTTCTATAATCTTAATTTAAAAAGGAAGATACCTGTGATTTTTTTTTCTGGTAAAAAAGGAAGACACCTGTGGGTTTTTTTCCTGGTATCAGTATTATGATCATTTTCTGAATCCATATTCTCAAATTGCTTTATGGTCTCAGCTCATTTGATCTATATAACACCTGTCTGGCATAAAAATAATCAAAGTGTAGAGTTTAAGTTTAATCTCCTTTTTTGATCAGAAGGCCTTACACTTTCCTTCTCATCTTTCAGAAAAGATCCTCACTCAGTCTGTGGTAAGACATTTTAATTAAAACATCTACATTGCAGTTTTTAAAGATAGCTTATTTTGATTCTGTTTTAGAAAAGTGTTACCTCCTACTTTTATCCCTGAGGGGGGAAAATAAAATATTACATCTTTTGTCAGTTTATTTTTTTTTCTAAGTGTTACTATAGAAGTGTCAAAATAATTAGGTCAAGTGGTGGTAATAAGCCCAACAGAAATAAATAACTCATCTCATGACTTGCCCTAAGATTATTCAACTTCAGTTTGCAGTTTAAATTTTGGTAAATTTATGACATTTTTAGTTTAATACATTGAAGACAAGACTGGATTTAATTTTATGTAATATACTCATTAGAGATTTCTTTCTTTGTTTAAGAAGATATCAAATCATTAGCCACATCCTCCCTCCTGTTTTTCCTAAAACAGATGAGGAGGAAATCTATCTAACCTCAGCAGCCCGCAAAAATTAAACAGAAAAAAAGATGCTAGAATGAGTACAAATTTGAAATTACCCTGGCCAAAGGGAAATTTTTATTAATCAGATAGGGTAATACTATTAGCTAGTATAAATCATACAGCTTTATTTGCATGTATGTTTTTTACAAGATAACTCTTCATATTTTCACCATTTACTATTAACAATCTAATTCAAAATGTCTTTTTAAAAATACATGTAGACAGAAACATGCATATCTGCAAACACACAAATATGTGTTTGACTCATATTTTTACTTTAAACGGCATAAAATTCAGGGATCATAAATCACAGTAGTGGAGGCTGTAGTTATACCGCGACATTTTTGATGGGTACCAATATTAAAGGTATTTTATGAGTCTCTATTTTCAAATTGTGTTCAAACATGGAATAGATACCAGGAATGTCATCTTCTCTGAAGAAGCAATCCTGAAACTCCCTCTCAGATTGGATAAAGAAAAGAAAAACACAGGCATGGTATTGCTTTGAACAGAAAAGCTTGATCTTAGTATTTGAGAATCAGAAATAAAACACAGGTAGAAAATTTTATTTTTAGTCTCAGAATTACACATTGCAGAGGTTTTGTCCATGTCTGGCTTGAGGTATATGATAATGTAAGTCCTATGCCAAACCATTAGCATCAAGATGAATTTCTTTCTGTTAATGCCAACAGGCTTTGGATCAAAATGTAGCAGAGTCAGCACTGCAGATTTTCCACATAATTTTTTCTTCACCTCTTGTTGGAAGCTGCTGCAGTTACCCTAAGACACTGTTACTGGGATCTACACTCAGAAAACTCTATAGGAGACTACCTTTCCCCCAGTCCATCCTTACAGAATCACAGAATATGCAGAGTTGGAAGTGACTCACAAGGATCAAGTCCTACTCCCATGCACAGCACCATCCCCAAGGGTCACACCGTGTGCCTGAGAGCACAATCGAAACCATGCTTGAATTCTGTCAGGTTTGGTGCTGTGACCACTTCCTTGAGGAGGCTCTTCCAGTGCCCAGCCACCCTCTGGGTGAAAAATTTTTTCCTACTATCTAACCTAAACCTGTCCTGACATGACTTCAGGCCATTCTCTTGGGTTCTGTCACTGATCACAACAGAGAAGACATCTGCAGTGAGGGCTCTCCTCAGCTTCCTTTTATCCAGGCTGAACTGACCAAGTGACCTCAGCTGCTCCTCATACAGCTTCCTCTCAAGGCCTTTCACCATCTTTATTGCAGTCCTCTGTAAACTCTCTAATAGTTTAAGATCTTATATTTTGGCACCCAAACGTTCCCCCAGCACTCAAGGTGAGGCTGTCCCAGTTCAGAGCAGAGCAGGACAATCCCCTCCCTTGCCTGGCTGGTGATGCTGTGCCTGATGCACCCCAGGGCAGAGCTGACCCTCTTGGCTGTCAGCTGGACTGCTTGGCTTGACTGCTGGAGGTCAACTTTCCATCCTAGAGGACCCCCAAGCGCCTTTCAGTAGTTCTGCTTTCCAGTATCTCAGTCCTCAGTCTGTCCAAACATCCAGAGTTGCCCCAACCCAGGTGAAACTACCAACACTTTCCCGTGTTGAACTCATATGGTTGGTCATTGCCCATCCCCCTGATTTGTCAAGGCTTCTTTGCAGGGCCTTCCAGGGTGTCAACAGTTCCTCCCAGTTTTGTGCCATCTGCAAACTCACTTAATATCCCTCTCAGTCCTGCGTTCCAAATAATTTCTGAAGACATTGAAGAACACAAGGTTGAGAACAGAGCCCTGTGGAACCCCACTAATGACAGGACCCCAGTCAAATGTCACCCCTTTCACTATAACTCTTTGTGCCTGATGTGAGCCAGTTGCTCACCCATCACATGATGTGTTTACACAGCTGTGTGCTGGACATTTTGTTCAGAAGGATCCTGTGAGAGACACTATCAAAATTTTACTGAAATCCAAAAAGATTACATCAACCAGCTTCCCTTGATCAACTAGTTAGGTTACATTGTCATAAAAGGAAATGAGGAAATCAGTTCTTGTAACCTTGCGTACTTACTCAGTATTTGTATATCCCTCCTAGATATTTTATTCTGGATGATGTATGAATATGAAAAATTTCACTATTTAGTAAAACCACCACATACATTTTGGTAACTACGATGATGTATAATGAACCTCTCTGTCAGCAAGTTTCACTATCATTCCTTGCCATGAACTTTTGGCTGTTCAACATAATTTTGGGTAACAAAAGGGGCTAAAAGGGGGAAAGGAAGAAAGGAAACAGAAATAGAAAATTTAAATTAGAAATGGCATTTTAAGCAGCAAAACCTGTCTGAAATTTTTGAATACCTTCGCATAACACCTTGACCCTGCAATAATTAAGTAGGTGTCTGGTATTATACATGCATGCTCTCCCATGATTCATTAGAAATGCTCATATGAGTAAACAATGGCATGGGATTAAATGTTCTCAAGATTGTGGCATAAATTCAGCCAATTCCTGGTGACTGATCTGCATCCACAGTCTTCTTGCTGATGGTGGTAGTGGTGTTTAACCGATGGTGGGGTCGGAGGAGATGTGTGTGTGGCACGAGGCGTAGAAGATAAAGAAAGCTGAAATATTTAAATGGCCATTAAGCCAACTGGAAGCCAACTACTTTAGACAGCTAAGAAAGCAAAAAGTAAATAATATGTACTAACAAGATGACATTGTTAGAAGCTTTGGAAATGTCCCATGGGCCTCCTATTTTAATTCTAACAGTAAATAGATGTTGAGATTTGGGAAGAGTTTTCTTTACATTAAAAAAAAGTACCATTCGTCTAAGAAAATATAATGTGATTCACAAATCATAACAGATAACCCAGTTACCATGACATGAAATAAAACTCCATGAAAAAATTCTTTTTCTGGTTATTTCTCACAGATTTCAGCTGTATGACCTCTTCTAGTGTTTTTGCCCCCTACAGAGACATTTTACTTTTTCTTGTGATCTCTCCATGACTGTTATTTCATGAAATGATTAATTCAAATTATGGAACTGTCTCAGAGTAATAAGATTTTCACTGTTGGAGCCTATATCCTCTGCTCTTTAGACCTATGAGTTTCTGATCTGACAGTCTAAACTACAGAAAAAGTCACTTTCTCCACTTTCTTTACAGTCTGTTCCTTACTCACACATAAATTGAAATCCTCTATATTGTTTTTCTCTTGATAAAAGTAGAAAAAATAGTAATAATTTTTAAAAAAGGTTAAAAAGCAAATATTCCTCCAGACACCTGAAGCTTGTTCTGTATTTATTTAAGTACGGGAATTTTTAGGTGTGTTCTCTAACTGGAATTAATTAATCAACCAACATTTTTTTTTTATAAATGGCAAATTACCTGGAACACTTCAGGCATGCTTGAGAGTTTGATTAAATAATACATAAAAATAATTATAGCACTAAGAAAAAATAATGCTTATTCACAGGAGAAATTAAAATTTAAGTACTTTCCTCACAGTTTTATTTTTTATTTATTTTTAATTGTTGTCACTGATAATGAAAATCTGATTAAAAATCTAAATAGATTTTGAAGGACTTAGAGTGTTCAGCAGCCTACATTTTCTTCCATATTCTGATTATACTCAGAAGACTTTCTGAGTCCAGAGTACTATGGGAAATGCAGCCTCCTCTTTCTGGAGTGAGGCAAGATATTCAGAAGCACCTACAGGTATGCCTGAATGAGGAGTGACTGTTAAACAGCACACAGTAGATGTGTAATTGCAGATTTACTAATGCCTGAGAATTCTGAAAATTATTCTTATAGTCTTCTCAAGATTTTTTCTCTTTTTGGAGCTCTATACTTGACAAGGACTGGTGGTGTAACAGAAATGGGAGAAAACCATGCCTTCAAAAAATTACTTTTGTTCCTGGAACAAAACAGAAAACTTCTTCAAGTGTTGTGAGATATCCACTGCTCTCAAGGGCATGGTTGGACCATTGCATTGTTCAGGTGTAAACTTGGTAAAGGATGGTCACTCTGAGTCAGGGTGTCTCAGAAGGGACAGTGAGGCACCAGATGGGATCTAAGCAAGGTCTAACAGTCAAACGAATTTACAACAGTAATTAAAATATAATGGCAGATTATTAATTATTAAGCTCAAAGTTTAATTTCGGCATTGTTCTGCTTTCTTTAAAACAAGAGACCACAAATAAAATGTCATAGATTCAGACTGGAATCAGATTGCCTTGGAATCAGACTACCTTGGGGATGTTTCCTGTCTTTTAGATGAAAATAAAGACTTTTAAGTGTTTTATTTTGATACAGGGAAATTGGAAGAAGGACAACAGTGGCTCAAATATGAGTCACTCTGAATTAATGCAAACATAAGCTTTGTGTCACATGAGGAATGGAATAAATATGACAGAATTGTCCTTATTTCAACTGAAACAACTCACTAGCTTGTGAACCATAAAACAAGTGAGTTTTTTCTGATTCCAAATTGCACTGCACTACAGCAATTCGTTCAGAATAATAGTTTTCCTTAAGTTGGCAGTTTTAGTCATAATCATGACAGATTATCGTAGAATTCAGTGACATGTTGAGACTAGTGAATTTAGTGACTGAGATAATTAGTTTCAGAACTTTTATTTGCTGCTTTGTGTTCATTTGTAGCTCTATATGTATGTATTTCATGAAAAAAGGTATTACTTCTACTGAAATGTTTTAAAATGGTTGTCAAGCTTGTCCCCTTTCAGTTTGAGAATTGTCAACCTCATGATAGAGTACTTTCTTACAATATTTTTACCTTAATTCTTGTTAAATTTGCCATATTTCAACCAGGTTAGAAGCTTTCACTTAGAGGAAAAAGCAGTCATTGCCTTTCTTTTTCTTTATCAATGATTCCCAGCAGCAATGATGTGCCATAGTACTGCACATTATGCAAATATACCCATTTGTTTTCATAGTCCCTTTGCACTTTATAAATTGTTATGAATCCTCTCCTTGAGTATCGAGTAAAGGTTACTGTACTCATTAAGTTCCTTGGTAATACATATATTTGTAGCTGTATCTATTTAGATTTTTTTTTTGTAATTTTAATAATCTTTAGATGAATTTTATATTTGTATCTTTAATTGTGGAACAAAATGTACATTTAATTTTATTGGTATTAATATTATATTTCTGTGGATATTTATCAGGAATTCAAGGCCCTTTTTTAAAATATCATCTGAGAAATTCAAATCACACTTGTCATATGAATATTTATTCAAGTATTCATAAGCTCATCCAAAAAAAGTCATTTTTTAGAATATAGCTACTCAAAGTGGAGCTTTTAGCATGACACAAACTTCCATCAGCATGCCAAACCTCAAGAGGAGTGAGGTTGAAGTGTTCTGTTCATATATCATGCCAGAAAAATACCACAAATCATCAGCAAAATTTTTTCACATTACTGGTAGAAAAACTCTACTTTTTTACTTCTTTCCATATAATCAGACTCAAGTGGTGAATAGGTTTAGTAGGATAGGGCTTTGTTTTGATAATTGATGAAAAACTCATGAGCTAGAGAGGAGAGATTTAGTTCATTACTTTTACACTCTCTCTGGCAGCTGGTTACAGCCAGGGGTAGCTTAGAGTAGTTCTACTGAAGCAGCTCTACTGCTTCAGACAAAATTCCCAGGCTGACCCAGGAAACAGGAGACAGAAAACCAGATTTGCTCCACACAGATGCTCTGAGTCATTCCATACAGCTAAGCAGTTATCTTGTATCTTAGATATATGAGTCATGTCAGTGATAAGAAACAGATAAGGACCTAATCTCTCTGCAAATCAAAAGAGTTACAAAATGTTATTGATTTTCTAAGGCTATTGAACTCAGGTTTCAATGATGGTGACAAATTCAAAAGACTTGTTCTGCACTCACCAGGTAGAAGAATTTTAACTCTCACATCCATGGGACTATGTTCCACTGAAAAATCCACCTCCTTGTGTGGTGCACATGAACTCCCATTTTTTTATCTAAATGTATCAAAAAAGTTCAATACATGTGACTTTCTCTCTTCTGGGTCTTGATTAAGCATTTATGTTGATGATCTATATTTTTGGGATGATAACTAGATCCAGATTGCTGTGTTGAGATTCCAGGTACTGAAGTATACCAGAGTAAGTGTGACATTTTTTCAGTGGATATCTGCTGTAGAAACCTGCTGTAGCAGAAGTAGAATTGCATCAACATAAGTCAGAAGAAGTGTGAGATGGTTTCTGTGCTTATTTTTCATTGTGACACTGGAGTGAATGGTGACCTTACAAGAATATAGACAGATATATAAGAATTCCTTACCTTGGCTGCCAATAAATAATGACAGGGAACAGCAATCCGAAAACGCATCCACAGAAAGATGAAATGCTAACTGCTACTTAAATGAATGAAAAAATAAATCAATATGAAATTTTTATATTTTTCGTGATTTTTTTTAAGGAATATATCCTTTTTCTAGTAAGTCATAGAAATGAGACTGCATTATTTTTTTTAGTAGCCCTTTACAGAAGGAATGGTAGCAGTGAAATGGATATGCAAGTTATACAAAATGAGGCAAAGATTTTGGCAAACATGTCAACTCCATGTCTGTTCTAGATTTACAGATTTTGAGTGTTATTCTGGTTTCTAAAGTTGAAAAATTTAAGAGAGAAAAATATTTTACAACTGATTCATAGATTATCTTTAAGATGTCCATTGTTATTCATAAGGGTTGGATTCATAGAGGCTTCCCAAACCTACTTTGGAAAGCTGTTTAGATATCAGGAGGTATCAGTTACCCAATATCTTAGATTAGATAAATCTGGGTGTGCAATAAGCAAGAAATAATACAGCTCTGAGAAGACAGCAGCAAGCAAAGTCAGTTCTGAAGGCCAGAATCAATGCTGTGGTTAGAACAATAAATTGGAAATGAAGTTGCAGCTTTCAGTCTTCCTTTTTAGGAAGTTGTTTAGTAAGTTGTTTTTAAGTGCAAAAAATGAAAATTCTGTGAATATTCACAGGTTCAGGTTTTGTCTAGATGTGACCTTTTATTCTGTCTGACCTTCAGTCCACATCTAGCTCTTTTTCCTTAAAGCTAAAAATCATAATAACAACAATAACAATAATACTCTTGTACTACTTGAAAAAAGTGGCCCTCTAGTAATAATCTCCCAACTAAATTCTACATGTTTGCTTTAGAGAAAAAGATAAAAATATGAAATATATGTAGTCTTTCAGAGAAAGAGGATGAGAAAAAGTGTTTGGGGATGATATTTCTTTTCTGCCAATGGACATATCTTGTAACATTTAAACTCTGAGCAAAGTCAAAAGACTTTTATTTTCTGAAGTTGCATGAAAACAATAGATCCCACTATTTAGTTTTCTGCCTTTGTAAGAAATTATTCATATGAGCACCAGTAAGCTCTATTTTAAACCTTAGAAAAACTCAACCATAATTTATATACTCCTTCACCTCTATCCTCTCTCCCGGTTATTAAGGTGGTGATAATATACACCATTAATGCAATCTACTTAAGGAATTATATAAAGTAGATAAAAAAGCAGTTAATTTAGGCCAAAAACCCTCAATGAAAATAACAGAATTGTAGGTAAGTGATCAAGCCAATGGTTTCCAAAACATTTATAGAATAGACGGTTTCATTTTGTTGTTTAAAATATAATCAGACTTTAAATAATTAAAGCACGGACAACATATGATAGATGGATTCTGTGCTTGCCCATTTATTCTGATTTGTGGTGGCAACTAGACAGATTAAATAAAACTCACACTCTCACATTGTGGAAACTGGCACAAGGCTGAACAAACTCACTCCACCCCCAAAGCCCACCAACACTGAATTTAACATGAGCTTCTATAATGCAGAAATCAGATGGAGATTTGCTGAATTTGGCCTGGAGATATTTGCTGTATTAGATTTTCAGTAATCGTGATGTTATCATATCATAGGTTCTGTAGTAAACAATAGAAGTCTAATTTTTTTACAGTTTCCTATTATATAGAAACCTCACATTTCAGAGCACTGATTTATACTCATTTAGACCCAGAACTGAACCCTTTTGGAACTTTTTTAATAGGCTTTCTGTTCAATTTTCATTTTCGTTTTTCAATTGCTTATGTATTCTGTATATTGGCTATATAATACCAGTCTTTCTATGCAGTATTTTTTTTAAGTAAATAGCTAACATCTGATTTTTCCTTACATAGGAAGTTAACATAGGAATCTAACTTTCAAGTCCCTGTCCAATAAAATATACATGTGAATTACATCATAATGAGGGTAAAATCATTAAAGCACCAGAGAGGATTCAGAAGAGAAAGCAGAATGAAAGTCTTTGACTACATGACTTCATGGAATACAAACTACAGGTCAAAATTAAATAAAAATGAGTTCTGAGACAAATGAATCACAAACGTGCCAAGAAACTTTCTGTTAGCATTATCACTGGGAATTCAGTTGCAGAAAAAGGATACCTCAGGTTTCATTTCCTAAAATACACCTCTGAAAGGGCAAAAGCAATTTCTGCTTGCATTATTATAGTAGCATTAAAAAACCCTAACATGATTAGGCAATAACATTTGTGAATAGAAGACAGCATGGGATTATTTGGTTATTATAAAGAGAGAGATGGAGAGGAAAAAAGTAAATCCATTCTAACACACAGTAACCTCAAAGGACATGTCTGCCTCTGCTGAAACACCTCATTGACTACTTTTCAGTTAGACTTTGTCCCATAGGAAGGATGCTACTAGACACTGTCCAAGAAATGTCTCTAAAGAAATCTTTAAAATTTTCTGCAAATGGAGAAATCCCATTTAGGAAAAGCAAAGGGTGTTCTTTTTCTATTTTTCCAAGCCACTGATCACCATGGACTGTGGCATTCACTTTCAAATTAAGACATCTAGACCCATTTCTCATGTGAACACGAGCTATATGTGAACTAAGTATCTTTATTTTATATTCAAGAAAGATTTAGTTAGTGAAGTTGACAAACCAGCAGAATGACTCCACTGATAAAAGAAACTTCCTGCAGGCCTTCACCAATGATCCGCTTATGCCACTGCTCTGGCCTTGGTGGGAGCACTAATGCAGGCTAACAGGGGAGCGGGACACATTCGCTAGCATGGACGTCTGGCTTTTTCTTTGAAGTCCATTGCTCTCCCATGCCCCTGTAATTCTCTAGCTCAGTATCACAGGTTTTAAAGAGTACATCCCTGCCTAATCTGTTGCTATCCTCTGTTGGACATACTGCCCTTGAATTTACTCTGTGGAAGTCAGTAGGTGTAAGAGTCAGTGTATGATGAATAGTGCAGTTCTGATGCCACTGTTCAGGCTCTAGGGCCATTTGAGATGTCCTAAAATACCATGTTTTCTTCTGCTCCAGCCCGCTCTGGTGTTCTGTGAGTCCTCTGCCACATATAATCCCATGTGGAGAATTAGTTGACCCTGTGAGCATCTGAAATGACATCAAACCTCTCTGAGATCAGTGAGCAGTGAGAGCTTAAGAAACTGGCTCAGTCCCAGATACATCTGTGCAGACACCCACATTTAGCTGACATTATTTCTGACTCACTGACACCCCACCATCTGACATATATAATATGTCTTCCCTCAAATATAATAGTTCTGTAACAAGTCTGTAAAAGAGCATACTATTTTTGGTTGTCTTCTTAGTTGTCAGAGATAACCAGAAAGTGTGAATTTACAAATTTGTGGGACATTGAGTACATCAGCATGTACTGAAATAGTCCTGAAATGGAATGAAAGTTCATACTGCAGCAATAATTTTTCACTGTTTTTAGTTTCCAATGGAAATTATTCCAATGACAGAATATAAAAAATATAGAAAGAATATTATACTACAACTGGACTGGCTTTTAGTCACTCCCATCAAACTCAGTCTCTTTGCTAGGGTAGATTTCTTCATGGGAGTTGTAGCTTTTGAGACTAAGTGCTTTCCTCATGATTTATAAAGTTGATCTCCTTATTTGATAGTGTTTCCCTCCTATACTTACAGCCATGTTATTCCCAAAATACCATAGGCCATTCTGTCAGAAAAAAGGGCTTCTGTGTCACACAGTATATAGGCTAATGAAGGAGTCTATGTTTCAAGAGAAAAGAAAAGTTTGGTCTATGATTACTATGTAGTAACAGATGGAATAGGAAAATGAGAGTAGCTTTTAAACCAGTTTTTGAGGCCATAGAATTCTCAAAAATATTTTTATTTAAGGTTCACTCAATTTAGAACTAAAGATAGAAGGAGGAAAAAACCTAACAAAAATGAATATAGAAGGTGTCTTCTCCTCCTTAAAAATTGTTATTTTTCTGAAAATTGCATTTCTGCTGCATAATCATTAACTCTAGTAATCAGTATTCTGTTAGTCTGAAGGCTGTGGGAGTTGAACCTTTATGATAAAGGATTATGATCCCAAGAATATTAACTATATGCTTCAGTAACTATGCAAATGTGCTTATAGCCACGGAAATTATGTGATTAAAAATAGGGCTTTAAGGACAAAGATTTCAATTTCTTTTGCAGAACCTAGCATATGTTCAATAAAGGAATAAAGCCTCTACTATATATATAATATTTAAGATGAAACAAAAGATCTTTACTTTTTACTTGTTTACTTGGTTCACATGCCCAGGCATTTCATTTTTAGTTTATCATTTAATAGAATGATGAGGATCTAATAATGGTCAAATTTATAAGAATAGAAAGGCTCTAATTTTCCCCCTTAGTTACACTATGCTTTTGTCATTAATGTATCCAGTGTTCCTATTTGCATGTCTTCAGATGCTGCTCAGGGTACAAGGTGGGAGCACTCAGCAGTAAGTAAATTTGTATTTTGACCACCAAATCTGGAGTTCCCTATAGGCCAAATATTTAACATACTGAAGCACTGGGAAAGGAAGTAAACTTATGCTGAAAGGGGGAATAATATGCACTCTTTAAAATTTAGCTGTTGGTTATATTTTTATGAAGTAAAAAATAAACATGAGTGTACAAGTTGTTTTGAACAAGCTAGAAGTAAATTATGTACTGAAGGACAGAAACAGAAGATGGCTATTTAATGTTCTGGTTAAGATACCTATAAAAAGTGACCCACCTCTCAACTACTCCTTGTAATTTCTGTATGCTTGTACATAATGATGTGTTACTATTCCAGGAAAGAATAAAAAATAGCTTAAGCTGTCTGCATAAGATAAAAACATTTTAAGAAAGTCTTCATTTAAAAGACACAGTAATACTTATGAAAGTACTTCTAAATGTGAACCATCTGGTTACTTTGACAATTTGGAGGTAATTTTATTTTAGCACAGTAAGCTCAGAATTAACTGTTCTGGTCATTATTGATAATAGCAGATCTTGATGTACATAATTTGCAAAATAAGCTCCATTCATAAAGTAATCATTACTCTTTTAACTAAAAGAATTGTAACTCAGTGGTGTTAACCAGTTCAATAGGCAGAATTGACTACTATAAATATATGTAACATTTATTTAAATGTAGTCAGGTATCTACCCAAACCCACCAAGTAGTCACGTCATATCTCACAAATGAAGAATTTTATGTCTCCCTCAAGAAATATAAATGAAACCGACATGCCTAAAAAAGATTTCTAAATCTCCTTCTCTTTACTGTCCTTGATACCCATCCAAATTCCTTGGTTATTCAGGATTTAATCTTGCACAGGGAATTTTATGCACATGGATTCTCATTAACTTCAAAAGGATTTTGCAAAGACACAAGATAATTGTTTTCTAGGACAGTCAACCTAAAGGTCATTACAGCCAAAGAAAGAATCATTGGAAATGATCCAGATTTACAACAGGGAAAATGCTTATAGAGTTAGACTTCTGCTGGTATCTGTGCACGTTTTAAGAAGTAGGGTTTAAAAAGAATTCCAGTACAGTTCATCTTTTCTTAATAAAATTGATTCATGTAGTTGAAGTCCTAGCCAGGGCTCTTAGAGTAGCTAATTTGGAGATAAATCTCACTTTTAAGGAAAGATTTGACCCTTGGATGCACACATGCAATTTTCATTACATTAATGGAAGCCACATTCATGCATCCAAGGGCAAAATTTGCTCCTTGGAAAAAATCATATAAAATAAACAGATAATAAACTGCATCAGTGCAGTCAGAGAAGCTAATTGCATAGGAGGGATTTCCATTGGGATGGGTCTTTAAATGCTGGGAAAATAAACTTTTGAAATAATGCCTATAAAACTCACCAGCTTCTAAAACCTAGAACCTTCTAAATATAAAGTGAATTTTACTCTTATCCAAATAGGTAATTTTGTAAATACAGCAAAACAAAGCAAGAAAAAATTCAAACACCCAACTAGAATTTTTAGATTCTTTTCTTTTTCCTGTGGTAGAAGAAATGTAAAAACATGGGAGAGGAACATTCTTTTCTTTTTGGAGACATGCTCTAGAATAAAAAACACTACGGAAGACTCAGTATCTTTTTAAAAATAATGTTAATGTTACATTTACTCATACCACATTTCTTTCTGCAAGGAGTAGAGAATAATCACAAAAAGATCTAGCATGTGTTAAGTTCTGCACAGAAAAATACAGTTTGTTTGCTGTAATCAAAACAACCTGACATCAGCAGAATTACCCTACTACAAAAAAAGGAGTGGTTTCACCCATACAGTGCAAAAGTACAGGGAAATTATGGTGGTTGTCTCAAAATGCCAAGGGTTTGCTCTGATTTTTCAGATTAGTATTTGTTTTCAAATACACAGTATTGAAAGCAAGGAAGTTTTTCTATTTTTTCCAGGATATTCTTTCCAAGTCTTTTAATGTTATTTTTACCAGTCCCCTTCTGTAATGCCTCTGATCCACATCCCTTCAGCTGGGCATCCATTATTAAGTGAAGCAATTACCCTCTTTCTTCTGGGATTTTTATCAAAATAAACAAGCTGACTTTGCTCAATAGAAACCAAAAGAAAATGAGATAGAGAAGACAATTATCAGATTGTTAAAAAAAAAAAAAGGAAAAAAAGGAAAAAAAGGAAAAAAAAAAAAGGAGAGAGATGGTATTAAAGAATTGCATTATATTTGTATTATTTGCATTCCTTGGGTTTTAGCTAGTAGACTACCTTGTCATAAAAGGTTGAAAAGGTTGGGCACTTTGTTTCCTAACATTAAATTTTGTCTTGGAAGAAAAAAAAACCAAACAAGAAGGAAGGCACTGCCCCATATCTACTGTGAATGTGTTTATTCTTTTGGTCACAAGGAAACTTCCCCTGATGATACTTATTGTGCAGAGGTATGCTGATCTGAAATAATTCAGAGAATCAACAGCTACAAGAAGACTAAAGCAGAAGGAAATGTAGTCCAAAAGGAATAAACTATATGCTTGTATATCTATATATTTTGTTCCTCCAGGGACCAGCTGTAATCTTTCTTTGTCTTGCCAAAGTAGATAACCCATTATCATCTTATGACAATAAAAACTGACACAGAGTACATTGTACACTAGTAGGAATGGATAAGGATGTGTTTCCTCCCCATGAGTTTTTTCTAAGTTGCTTCTAGTGTAAGCTCCAATATGACTCTCCCCACACAGCACAAAGTTTATTTGTCACACTTCTGAACGGGTCTCTTGTGGCACCTAAAGCAGAATGAGAATGACCAGCATCAGGAGCCAGACTACTAGGTTTCCAGTTTTCAATCAGTATCAAAACCATAGCATTACATACACTTTCAAATCACCCTCAGATTCTAGTAATTTTTATTTTAATTAGATTTAGTCATGAGTGTGATTTTGGTGGTGCACTGAAATTACTGAATTGCTCACTACCAATCTGCATACTTTATACACCTTTCACCCTTAAAAAAGCTATTTTTTCAGTGAGATGCTCTGAGGTAGCCTCCTGAATAATCTAAAACTGCAAATTGTTAGTTGGAAAGTGCTCTCAGAAAGAGCAGCTTTATTCATTGCTCTGTTCCCCTTCCCAGATTCCACAAGCCTTATAAGAGAATCTCTAAGTTTACTGTAAGAAAACCTTTCCACTTCAGGAAGAAACTCAGTTACATTTAGCAGGTTTGATTGAGACCCTGGAGGTTCTCCTTTCTGTCTTTCCCCACGTTATGTCTTTTACAGACAGTTAAAAATACTCTCTAGGCTGCTTGAAGGAGGTCATCCAAGTGGTCAGACAAAGTAAATATACCAGACCTAGTTTTCTGAAATCTAGTCTGATGGGAATCAAATATGGTTTTTTTCCATTTTGCCTCATCCTGTTATACAGTTAGTAAAACAGATGCCTTAGAACCAAACAGCACTTCCAGCAAGATCTTTTTTAGTTCTTCATGTTCTCTAGGGGACGCTAATCCAAAATCTTGGTCTACGAGAGTTTTGAACACAGGGAAATTTGGGAAAACCATTCCTTTAAAAGAGTCAGACCATTTCTATTTTAGAAAAACAGTTCTAAAGTGATTGAAAAGATTTTTAAGATGTTGTGTTTTGGTTTGGTTTGGGGCTTTTTGTTTGGTTTGATTTTTTTCTTTTCAAACTTGTCCTAATTTGTTTATTTAATTTCTCTATTCTTGTTGGTGGTTCCAAGTTTTAATAAAAATGTATGGAAAAAATAGGGGAAGTGGGTAGAAAATAACTGTGGATGGAATAGAAAGAAAATATATGATAATTCAATAAATGAAATGTTTAACTTATGTAATAGTCTTGAAATTTTTTTTCCATAAAGTCTGTGTGGTGAACTTGATCTTCACATGTGAGTTATTAAAAGGATGGTTAGAACTCAGTCTCTGCATCATTAGCTACAAGGAAGACCTACATTATAAGTTATCATTTTATGTATTACTGCCCTTGACATCTGAAGTGAGATTATAAACATCCCGGCTAGCTAGTCATTTAAGACTTCTGCAAAGAGTTTCAAAATATTAAGCAGTATTAAAAAGTTATATACCTTGACATATTATAAAATACTTGACATACTATAAAGTAAAATTATCTGCTTACAAATATATGATATACATATTAACAAACATTTGTTTTCTTTAAGTTGTGTTTTCTGTAATCACGAAACTTCAAAAATCCTAAAGCAGGACTTAACTAGTCAAACATCTGGTCTCTTGACTTAAACAATGTAGAGATGGGGTCAGTGGCAGATTTTGGCCTAGGCTTTTCCTGAAGATATGGATGCCAAAAAATTAGAAAGTTGGCTTTTTGTCATTTGCAGGTGTGAAAAATTTAATGCACGTAACTATGGTGATTGAGTAAATATGAGAAAAAATATGGAAAAAGTGTCATACTGGGAGTTTGACTGGCAGCCTGCCAATGGCTTCCCCTTGTTTAGACAGAGAATTTTAATTATTGTCCAAAAGTATAATGGAAAGTGGCTCTTGTAGATTGTCACAGAAAAAAAAAAAAGAGCCAACACAAATACACTTAAAGAGATAAGTTTACAGACTTCACGCATGGTTTTACATACGTAGTTGTTTTAGGAAAGAAGACAAGTGAGATCAGTCATGTCTTTGAAATGTCACTCTCACACATCCTTCAAAATATGCCCTTTAGGGCTAATGAGTTCAGAAGACATTTTGATCTCCTCACATATACCTTGAGACACTTTCAGAACCAAAGGGGTAGCATTTCAAAGTCATGCCAAATAGTCAAACAGTCAATATTTCTTTTTGTCCTGAGCTAGTCTGCAATCACTATGCAATGATTAAAATGTAGCACCTCTCCTTTGTCAGAGGAAGGGTTGTCAGTTTGTTTATGGTGCAAGCTGTGTGTTTTCAGTCCCTGGGAAAGGCCATCTCCTGAGCTACTTGAATGTTTCAGATTCTGAGAGTAGAGGATCTCACTGATATCTTTGCCCTGTAAGTGGTACAAGGACAAGCTCATTATAGATGGAAATATCTTCACATAATTCTGTTGTTTTGCACTGGAATAAATTAAGCTGACGGAGATTGGCTACATACAGGGATATAATTTGAATTTCCTGCTTTTTAAAATCTTTTTCTTTGGACAACACAAATTTAAAAACCTGCTGTTTATTAAAATTTCAAAATTATGCATATGAGTAAGTTCACCCCAATAGAAGCCCTGCAATTTTAAGTAAATTGTATTGAAGCTGATGCTGACTAAATACAAAGAGGAAATGGTAAAGGGCATGCTCTTTTTTTGGGTAAATTTTTGATATAGGAATCATAATATTAGCATACATGAAGATACTAAAGCCGTGATGTTAACACTTTGTAGTGCTTTTTTCACTGGAAAAGTGATCCACTGATAACAAAGTTGCCAGAAACTTATTTTGTGTGAATTTTAAACAGAATTTAACTGCTATTTCAGTTACAATTACAGAAGGTTTTCATAAATATGAATGACTGCTACATATCACAATTCCACACATGGTTTCTGAATCCAGCTCATTTACAAAAATTTTCTAATGTTTATTCAGAGAAATATTTGGAGAAGGATTTCTACCAGCAGCTGTTAGAAACAGATATGCTCATTCAGGAGACTCAGACGTCTACCTATAATTGACAAAGCTGTATGAGACTAGCATAAGGAACTGCATTTATTTTTTAAAAAAATTCTCTTATTGTACCAAACAAAGCTTTTCATTTGAACCTTTCTGGAACCAAAACTTTTTTTCCTGTTTTTTTTTTTTTTTAAATTTTGCATAATATTTCACTGCAAGAGCAAACCAATAAGCTGAAACTGAAGAAAAACATTTTGATTGCCCTGTAATATATATTTGTAAATTTATTCTGCAATCTACTTCTTTTGTTTTGGGTTTTAATAAAGGGCTATTTTTTAGAAACTTTTTTTTATTCATAATTCTCCCTAAATTTATGAACTCTGAGAACCTTTACAAAATGAACTTTTGCCCTAATAGCAGTTTAAGGTTAGTATTTTTAACCATACTATATAATGAATATTATGGTTTGTCAAAGCAAAAAGGTGATTTATTAGTGACACAAAATAAAAAACAGCTTACAAAAGAGTAAACAGAAAGGTGTTAACAGATGGGGAGGAACCTCATTTTTGCTGTATACATATTCATGGGGGTTTTGTATAAGTTGTTTTGCTTGGAGGTAGTTTAATAGCTTGGAGAATCTCTTTTTATTTTCAGCAGAACAAGTTAGGCCACCATCTCATTATCTGTTAAACACTAAGTACCTTATCTATTTCTTAGTTATATTTAGCACATCTGTTTTAAATCAGGCAAAATTCTTTCTTGAGTTAGAAATTTTCATATATCAAGGACTTTGTGACTTGGCCTTCATTGCCAGCCCAAATCAATATTTATGGCAGCTTCAGATTGCTCAGACTTGTCCTTCTGCACAAGAGGGTGGGGAGCGTTTAGTTTACCCAAGGGGTTGATTATATACAAAAACTGTGCTCTGATGTGAAAAATGGCTCAGATTTCATAACACAATCACACCCTAACTCTCAATGCAATCCTGTAAATACCGTGTCCACCCTGTTGTACCACTGCTTCCATAGTTATGCTGTTGAGAGAAACTGGAGAGATCAGTAAAATATGCAGACATTTCTAGATGGAACCTGTTTCCTGTTAGTGTGGCTACGCTGAATACATCTGGAGATACGCATTGCAGCCATCTAATGGGCCATGATGTCATAGTATAAAATCTAGTAAATCAAAACACAGGAATATTTAAGCTACCACATAGGAGGAGCTGAAGAACTAGTTCCCAAGAAATCCCTTATAACTCCTCTGTTCAAAAGGCAGGAGGTGAGAAGAGGATCTGGAGCAGACGTGTGAAGAGTGTCAGAATTCAGCAAGCACCATCACAGCTACAACAAAAGATCAATGTAGGAAGAATCAAAGCTAGTTAACACACAAAGCATCTGCAGAACAGCTGGATTTACAGTGCTGAGGCGTGTCATTTAACATGGAAATGGGAAGAAGCTGGGCAAATTCATCCCTCCCAAAGTTAGGGAGTCTTTCCTAGAGAAGAATTGTTTATTTTGCAATTAAAATGGAGGTATATTTATTGACACATGTTTACATTAACTTTATATTCATATTTACTTTAAGCAGTAAACTGAGGGAAGTATCTGTAAACAATATAAATTTACTTTAAGGCTTCATTTAAAGGAAACTGCATGCTAGTCTGGAAACTATCAGAACAAATTTGTCAAATAACAGAGCTTCCCTGTTTCTTGATGGCAAAAAGAACAGATCACTGCTATTAAACCTGCACTTATCATTAGAAAAGCCAAAAAACCTTTGTGGTTTAATAGTCCAAAATGTGCAAATAATTCATATTTTATTTGTCCACTTTTATTGTCTGGCCTTGAAACTTCTGAATAAATTAAAGTGTACCTCTATTTCTCTATTGCTACTGTCATTTTATAATACATCTCTTTCAGTGACAATGTCAGTGGGCCTATTAAAAAAAAAGCAACAACAAAAAACAACAGAAACAAAATCTGCTGGAAAAATATATGCAGGAGAAAGGAGAACAAGGCAATTATGCACACTGTAAAAGGCATATTAAACCAAAAGAGAGATTTCAAATACAATTTCAGAGACATTATCTTCAAAACAAAAGCAAAAAACTGAACCCACAATATGATTAAGTTTATATAAAAAGGAAATGAAACTTTATTTTAATGACAGATCTCAGGACAAATCAATGAAACTACGATGTGGCTTCATAATCTTTTGTTGTTTCTTGAGTGTTTCAAGTAAAATTGGAACTTTCTGTGAGTGGAAAAACTTAATTTAGATGCAGAAATCAAAGTAAAATATCTGATTCATTGACTGGGTAAACAACAATAGTTGTAAACAGGAAAAAAAAATGTCCTTTTCTTCATCTCTGGCTAGCTTGTATTGAGGAGACAGGTGCCTGGATTAATTTTCTTCAGGTTTGGCCTTGGTGGTTCAGGTCACATGCTACAAAACAGAACAGCACTAATGGACCTGTAAAGGCTATTGAATTGGAAAAACTGAGAGAAAAATGCTCATATACTCCTTCATCTAATCCATCAACAAACTTAGAATAGCAGCCTCTGGCTTTTATCATTACCAAATTACATTTCTAAATGATCATATTTTTTATATTGCTTTTCAGTACCAGGCATGATTTTCTTCCCATTTAAGGCAGGAAACTCAGGACTATAGTTATATAATTTTACATCCAAACAGCATAGTCTTCCTCTGTCATCCTTATGGTTGAAGGTAAGTTCTGTAGTCTGTATTTCAGCATTCATCACCTGTGCAGTCCTGGAAGAACTACAGAACAACCAAACATAGCAGTAAACACAGAGCAGTCAGTAAGCAGCAGAATGGGTGGAAGAAAAATACCAGAAAGTTTCAGAGAGGGAATGCACATTCAAGAAGATGCTGCTACTTTGACACACAGCAGATATCTCTGCAAAAGGGAAGGGCTAGGCAGTAATTTGAATGATTCCTTCAGCCTTGGCCCCAGGTTAACGACCATGCTCTTTGCATCCACTGAACCCTTGGTATCAGCAAAACCTTCTGTTAAAAGGCATTCAGAGCACCCATTTCAGGGGTCAGCAAATTCGAGTATATACATCAATCAGTCTTCCATATCTTATAATCACTCAGCAATATGTATAATTCTTATTCTATCTAGTGACCAGATGACACACGAAATATGAACAACTGGTGGCCAGTATGGAACTTTGTCTTATATCAGCCTGTGGTGAGAGAAGGACTTGGACTTCCTCATAATGAGAATGAAAACAGCAACTGGAGATTGTAAAAACTGCCAAATCTCTACCTCCCTGCTGTCAGGAATCAGCTGATGTTGCCTTTTTGAGTTTCCAGACCATCTGCTTGCTTCCTTTCCATTCTCTCCCTGGTGCCAGCTTTTAGAGCTATATTTAAAGTGACACCTAAAATTATTCTTAATTTTCTTTTATTGAAGATTCAGGTCAAGGCTATCACGATCA
Organism: Prinia subflava; assembly: GCF_021018805.1. Lineage (NCBI taxonomy): Eukaryota > Metazoa > Chordata > Aves > Passeriformes > Cisticolidae > Prinia > Prinia subflava. The sequence goes on along the minus strand of NC_086250.1, from coordinate 32,865,862 downwards.
GTTTACTACTGTCTGACATATCAGTCTAATGCATTGCTATGGGGTTATCTAATCAAATCAATCATATTCACCTTTCATTTAAAATGGCACTTCATCAGTGTGACTGTAAATCTAGAGTCAACAGTGGTTTTGTCCATAGTGGAGAAGACAATAGTTTAGACAGACTCTTACTCATTGTCCTGTGTTCCCTGTAAACTGAGAATTTGCTTGTTCTTTATCAGACTTGGAAAGTACAAGATATTTTTGTTTGTGGCATGGAAGATAAGCATGTGATGAAGACCAAAGGCATTATAAATCATAAACACAGTGGACTATATCTTGTCAATTTGACATATTACTGATATGACCTAAGTTGAACTACCAGGTATCTTTGCATTCGGGGGCATGAGAGATAGAATATTATTCATTATTTATTTTATGCTTATTTTTCTGTCTTAGTGCTGTCAAAGTCTTTTGTCAAGCAAAAAGCTTTTAAAATCTGAAAACCTGGAAAATTGCTTAAGTTTTCAAGTATATAGGAAAGTTATATAGACTTGAATTATGTCAGTTAAATTATTCTGAGGACATGTGATTTTAAACTATTATTCCTCTTATGAACATTCTTATTCTGGGCTAAAGAGGCTGATGTCACTTTTGTTTAAGCTTAGCCAAAAAGCTACACACCATTTAGTATAAATGTGAATCCACCCAAGAAGACTTACTGAATTTGACTGGCATGAAAGGTCTTTTTATCAACACAGAGATGCTTTGCTCTCCTTCTGGAGGCTTTGCCACTAATGGATTTTATCAAAACTGTACTTTTCAATTAATGCAGCCTTTCTAGTTTGGTGGCAAGGTACATTCTGTCACTCTGTTGAAGTCACCCATCAACTTTTTTTTTTTTATCACCATTGTCTCTTCAATAATACAAATGACAGTTGGCAAATTTATCTACTGAAACATTTTAATGACCACTGACATGACTGAGTAGGAGAGCAGCGTATAATTAGTCAGTCAGTAACAATAAAGGTTTTTACAGCTACCAGATGGGTCGTTTATGTATTTGTTTAAATGTGTCCAGAGTCTTTTGTAACAAATTGAACTTTGAATTCATGTTATCCTTTAATACCATCAAGCATTTTGCAAAATTACACTAAAATACAAAGGACAATAATAGCCTTCTGAGATAAAATAAGAGTGATTACAATGTAACTTACAATATGCTTGAAACATGCATCTCAAGTTTTGGCAATGACATGGCATCTATACTGAAAAAATATAGAAACAGACCTCATAAAAATTGCAATTTCAGTGCCTTTACCAAAGCAAAATTCATACAGATTGCAGTTCTGCAATAGTACTTCATTTATCCAATATTAATGGTTAATCTAATACAGCCAAATCTGCTAAATATTAAGCCTGCAAAATCATATTTCCTTCATGGCAAATCATGCCGATTTTACATTTTACCCCACAAAAAAGGGAAGCTAATTTTACTTTTCTTCTTTTGCAGCAGGTACAACTAGGAAGTTTAGAGCTGTAGCCTCTGCTCCAGGATTGTACTGAGGTTTAAACTTACAGAAGATTCTTTAAACTCATCTAGTTGATTCATTTTAAACCATTCTGTCAGTGCTTTAGTATTATGATGAGTATTATTTTGTGGAAAGTCTGCAAAAATAATCACATAGGGAATTATCTTTCCAGTAACAGTAAATTCGCAAAAAGAACACTATTCTGATTTTCATTATCAGGCTGTTTGCTTTCAAAACTGAGCATTCATTAGCATGTAAAACTTAAAATGAATTTTTATATGAAAAATTTATATTCATTTCAAAATGAATTTTGAAATATATATACTTTTTTTTTTTTTTAATGAGCATGAAAACACTGGGAGGTGTGCACAGACTTGCTGCTTGTAATATAACCTAAATTATTTTCCCCACATGAATGCCTGTGTTGGAAGAAGCTCTAACAAAAATGTGTTGATATCTGTCGGGTTAAAACAGGTGTGGAGGATCTGCCCCTGGTCTTCCTAGTGCCATTTCTACAATGGATGATATAAATTATGAGCCCAGTCTTTGAATATCAAGTGTCACAATAATACATCCACTATTTTTAGAAATACATTAACATTTCATAGACAGAGGAGCAACTGAGATCTTCTGAGAGAGAAATTTGTTTTTCTGATATGCTGGTCTGTCTTGGAACTGGTTTGCTTTAACAAAATATAAATACCACATGGAAGGTCAGTGGTTTGGAGTATGGGTTTCTGTCTTATTTTTTCTTTGTAATAAATCTCCATAAAGGTTACAGCTCACTTAATATCAGATGCATGCCAGAAAATTTCCAAAATAAATTAATAACAATCATCTCATTATTTCTATGCTTTACTAAACTGTAATCTACTTCAATCATATTGTATTAGGAAAGTAGTAATGATAAAAGAAGGTATCAAAATCAGAAAATTCCTCATTTAACATGAAAGAAGGACAACATACCTTCCAGTGAGGACAACATGCGATATCCCTCTTAATATTAGCAAAAAGTGAATAAAAATGATACAGATATGGTAGCACCAGCACATTTGTGTGTGTGTGTGCATCTGGATGTATATCTATGTACGTATTGGTTTAAATACACATATATTAATATTTATTGTAGGAAAGTATTACTGCATGGTGTTTACTTGTTTAGTGATTGCCTGGTATAATTAATGACACTGACTATACATACTTCAGTAATGCTGTTATTTATGGAAAGCATATGGGATCAATGGTGCTTGATTGATGGAATTTTTGCGGGTTCAAGTAGTCTTTTTATTTTTTCTATTTCAATTTACTTTGAAAACAATTTAAAATTATGTGTGTTAGTTCTATTTCTATTCCGTTTTTTTCTGCATTTGTATGAATGTATTTCTACAGAACAATAATCAAATTCACATTCTATGTCTGGAGTTTTATTTCCTTTGTATGACAGAAATTAGAAAAGTGGAGTAAGTTAGTTCACTAGAAACATGTCAGCTGATTACATTATATACAGGCCTTAATAACATTCAAACACATTTAAAATTCCTTCTTTTCCAAGAGCAAATATGGAGATATCAAACAAAAGAAAGATCTCACATAATATGCATTTAAATTTTCCCCTAATATATGACCTGAGATAGTAAGTTTGAAGTGAGAAAAAAGCCAGTTCAATATTGTATTGAAGACTAGATCTTAAATTAGTGCATATAATTTAGGCACATTTTTTTAATCCAAGGGGAAAAAAGATTCCAGTCTTCACTTTTTGTTGGCATTATCTGGAACATATATGAACCAGTTTTCAGAATGCCTGTCATCCTGTCATATATATTATTTTTGTACCATTTTTAAAAAGAGGTGAAGAGTTGCTGTCATGAAATCACTGAAAAGAAATCAGAAATAGAGTCAAGAAATGGAATGCACAATCGTGCATTCTTTGAAGAACAGCAGCTAGGAGAGATGTCCCTTCCCTGACTAGGATGTATGCCCATACCACTGACATAAACCTCTGGCTCCTTCACGACATAAAATTGTATGAACTTTCTGATCAATAGACCTGAGAGGACATACTGAGTGCTTCTCCTTAACAATAGACTTAGGAACCCAAATATCTCTGTGCTTTTCATTTCACTGAAACACCTTAATTTGTCCGTCTTGACAAAGCAAGTTTTTTGGGAGGAGGAAAATATTAATCCAACTGAACTATTATTATAGAACTGATCTATTTTTTATATCTTCTTTAAGTGATGTAAAATGTTCAAAGATGAAACGTAAAAAATTTCACATACATAAAAAAATCCATATGATCTCATGTCTGATATTGTATCTGATATCCAGTTCTACCTGATAATATATCAAATAGTTCTGTTGTGATTTTTCTTAGGACATTTTGATTCCTAATGGAAATGAACTGTTTTGGGCTGTGTTTTCTATTTGTTCCCTTAGGATTAGATGTTTAATTTCTAGTAGTTTACCACTATGTTCTGTGTGCCTCCCAGAACATTTCCAACACCTGTGTGCACTAATTTTAGGAACCGTAAGGACAAACTGATCAAAGAAGGAAAAGCTTGTCTCCCTTAAATACAGTCTGCCCGTAACACTGATTAAGAGAAGCACTCTTAAGAGAAGTACATATTTAAATTCTCTGAATGTAAATGAGATTGATTTAAAGTTCTGTGTAAATTCAGGCCTCAGACTCAAAATTCTAAGCACTTTTGATTTCATTATGCGAAAGCAGTGCTGGTGGAAACACACATTAAGGGGTTTTGCCTTGATTTTTCCAGAACACAGTTGCCTATCCAACAGCAAAGTACCTGCATGGACATGAGTTCACCTTTATGTTCTGGTATCAAATTCAATTATCTAATTTTGTTACATAGTTTGTGTTGTAAAATAAAAAAAAATCATTCTTCAGTTTTTCAGAGTTCTTAATTACTTAAAAAACCCACAATATTTCTGCAGAGCTGCACTGTCCCTTCTCTGCTATCACTATATAAACAAGTACTAGAGGACACTCCACAGAGACTATATTTTAATGATTTAGGAGAATAGCACATTTTAAATTCATGGTCTATTTCCTTTTGTTGCATATTTTAAATGCTGCCTGTCATTTAGAGGATTTAGTTTTGTCTTTAAGAAAACAATGGCTTTAGCTGTAATCAATCACTCTTTGTACACATTACGGTGTACAGTATATATACATATACATATTATATTGCTTTGTGGTGAAACTGATTTATCACCTAGTGTTGAAGTAACTGTTGACCTGAATTTGCACCTGACAAGAAGTAGTCATCTGTACAGTGGATATCATCAAGACTTCTAAATATTTTGCAGAAGATAAACAACTTATGCATAATTTATCAAATGGTATTTAAAAAAATACCTAGCAGTCATTCTCCAGAAAGGAAATCCATACATTCATGATAACAGAGTGGAAACGTTCATTTTGATAACTCTGTGGCTCATTCAGAGTAAAAATCAGTTTATCTTCCAATCTCCACAGTGGACAGACATAGCAAGCACGAAAAAACTTCCAGATATGCTACAGGGGATTCAGACAAAGCAAGGTTCCTGAATCATTTGCTCTACTACAAACAAACATGCAAGGACAAAAAAAGACTAATAAGTTGACTGCAAAATCCACTGAGTCAAAATCTTGTTGCTATCTTAACAGCGAGCAGTCATACCGTTTGTATCCTAACCCCCCTGACTGTCACTCTGTGCAGAATATGCCAACAAATAAATATTGGAGTTTTGAAGTGGGGTTATTGTGTTGTTTTTCTTTGTTTGTTTGTTTGAATCTATTTTTTATTTCTTGTCTAATTCTCTGTCCATGAATATTTGCACAACTATCACCGTGGAGGCCCAACCAGGAACACAGACTGGGGACACAGATCTGGGTGCGACAACAGCAGCAGGGCAGAAGCCCCTGCCCTTAGTTTATTTTTCCATTATATATCTGTGTCAAGGTGACCATGGATTGGAGAAGGGTATCGCCACCTCTCCTGTCACATTGGTCCAGGAGGCTGTCATTCAGCCTCCCCTTCTCTTGGAGAAAGTATTCATAACATTGCCAATATTTACAAAACATGGTCCTGTGTTTACAATTCACCAGCGTGAGAAACTGCACGTTTCTCCTTTAATATGAACGCTTAGCAAACCAGGAAAATTCATGGCAACATCTCACCCTTTTAAGTATATTAAAAAGAAAACAAAAAAAGAAAAATGAACAATTCTATGACAGGAAAAAAGAAAGAAAAAAAAACCTGTATAAAGTTCACCGACCTTCATTTAGGTGACGGTGTGAGGGCTACATGTTGGTCTGATTCTGCCTTTGCTACCCAGGGTTTCACCCTGAACCCCTTGCAATAACCTGCTCAAAATATCTCGAGCATAGTCTAACATAATTCAACCAACACCCTCATATTTTTAAATTTTTATAAGATACAAGGGAATATACGGTGCAAAAGGCAGGAGCATTCCAAGAAAGATTTAACCACTCAATTGAAAATTCTGAACCCCAAAAGTTCTGTCCCAAAACCACAACCCCAAACAACGTGCCCTTTCCCCACAGAGGTCACAATGGCTACCATACATAAAACTGAGCCGTAGCAAACAATTCCTCTGAGTCCATGATTAACAGTCCGTTGGCTCTCAGCATCACACTGCTTCAGTCTGTCCTTGTCCAGCAGCTCCACAGGATCCAAAGTCTCTATGGAGGCCATATAGGAAAAGAGAGGATGCCAGTCCGTGTCCATGTTAATCAGATCTCGAAGAGGCTTCTGTGATGGGTGGCACTAGGGTGGCACAGGGTGCACAAGGTTTCAGGATCAAACAGGATCAGTCCAATGCACCTGAGGCAGCTCAGCAGACTTTCAGCGGCCGCCTTCTTAGCATGGATCACAGAACCTGAGGATAGAGAACTTAGAAAACACAAATTGAGCAATTGACTTTTTCTCAAAGAATGCATGCAACATAGGATGTGGACGTAGAAACCCACTGCAAGGTCCAAGGAAAACTGACCATAGCTATGTGGCAACATCAACACTTCCTACACTTGAGATGATGGCTGTACACCAGCCAGAGAATTTTGCTCTTGTTCTAGAGCTTGGGAAACTGTTTCGTCCCCCTGACGTCTTCGTCTTTTTCTTCGCCTCCGAGTTTTCAGGCTTGGCGTGGGCTCAGCATGACCCACTGCCTCGCATGTTTCTGCAGTATGGTCTGGACCCACACCTTGTGCGCAGAAAAACAAGGGAGTCACTTTCTGTGCCTCCTTTTCCTGTTCTCCACTAGGCTGAATATCTGCCTGTGTCTCATGTCCAGCATTCTGCCTCTTTTCTGCCGGCTGTGAAGCAGCTGTTGGGGTAATCACCATAGAATCACAGGTGTTTAGAACTGCACAGGTCTGGACCATCTCCAGGATATTAGAAGTCTCCGGAATGGTTTCCAGGAGCCTCTGGCAAGCAGAATTAGCATGGCTTCTTGCTAATTGCTCCAAAATTATCATTGTCAAAGTTATATCCTCGACTCTCGTCTTTAAAAAATGCATCAGACGCGATATAAATTCATTAAAAGCTTCCTCTGGCTTCTGTGCTATGTCTAAGAAGTCTTCCTTTGGGGAGAAGGATAACTTGGTTTTTATCAATGCAGATATCCCTATGTATCTGCACGAATCTAAAACCCTGAAAGAAAGGCCAGCTTGCACATCAGGGCAAGCATATTGACTCCTCCCCATAAGTAGGTCAACTCCGACCCCAAACAAGGGATCATCTCGAGGCAGGTGGCTATTTTCGACAGCCATTTGTCCAGCTAGGAATTTCCAATTTCTTTCAAAGGTAAAAACCTGTTGAGGTTCAAGCATCATTGTTGCAAGACCTCTTATTACATAAGGAAAGATCAGATTCTCAAATTCTGCACTGATCCATTGAATTGCCTCAGTGAAGCTTGTATTATCTTCTGCCACGTCCCTTGATAAGGGAAGCGGGACTGCCCATGATGGGTCATCATGGCTATGATGCTGTGGACCCACGTCCACAGCTCCCTGAACTGGCTTGGGCAAAGCTGCATCTTCAGGCAGCAGCTCTCTTAGGTCAGCAGCCTGGTTCACCTGGGATGCCGGACTAAAAGCCTCATCCGATTTGATGACAGGGAAAGCGTGCACCTCAGAAAACGCTTTTGCCCCGTTATCATCTCCCACAGCCGACCCGGCCCCGTAGGGGGGGTGGGCGGGGGACAGTGACTCGCTCAGACTCCTCTCTGAGCGGGGGGGCGATTGTCGCGCTGGGCAGGGGGGCGTGGCCGATCGGCCACAGCTTTCAGCTCCTGTTCCATCAGCCGATGGGTCGGTGGCCGGGGCCAGAGCCGGCAGCAGCTCTGCGGCTCCAGCGCTCGGCCCCGTCCCCTCTGAACGGAGGGGGCATGCGGCGGTGCCGCGCGGCGGCGCGGGGGGGCTGTCCAGCGCGGGTGGCCCCGCAGCAGCGGGCTGCGTTGCGCCCAGCCCTCCCCCCGCGGCGCCGGACCGGCACCGGACGCGTGGGGCGGGGCGCGGCGCGGCGGGCGGCGGCGGCGGCTCCGCTGCGGGCACCGCACGGACCGCCGGCAGCGGCGACCCCGCGCACAGCATTTGGCGCGGCGGGGGGACGGGGCAAGGAGGGGCCGTCCCCGCCGGGCTCGCCTGCCGAATCCTGCGCGAAGCAGGTCGCGGCGGGGCGGGGCGGGCCGGGGAGGCGGCGGCAGGGGGCGGCGCCGGCAGCGCCAGGGGCGGCGCGCACGGCGGCCCCCCCGGCTCCCCGCAGGGGGCCCGAGGCGGGGCGGCTCCGCGCGGCAGCTGCAGGTCGGACCCCGCAGCGGTGGCGGGCAGCGGGGGGGTCGCCGCGGCACGGCGGCCCGGGGCGGCGCGGGCGATCCCCCGCGCTCGGCGTGGGACCCGATGCCGAGCGCTCCGCCCCCTCGGCACCCCAGCTCCCCGCCCGGCAAACCGCGCGGGGAGCGGACCGAAAAAAGCTTCCCCGCCCTTCCAAAAACCCCGCTGGGCGCGCCCAACCCCCGACATGGGGGTGGGGGTCTCCTGCATCGGCTCCAACCCTGCATCAGAGCAATCCTCGTCAGAAGCGACGGAGCTCACAGGGGAGCCAGTCCTGCTTCCTGTCGAAAGCCCAGAATCAACTTCAAAGTCCTCTCCAGCCTCTTTTAGAAGTGGGAAGACTGTTGTCCATGCCCGTAAAAGAGTGCCTGCCTTAGAGTTTCCGTCAAGGACGGCAGAGAAAAGGCTTTTTCCCAGGGTTCTCCATGGGCCAATATAAAGTGCCTTTTCAGCAGTATAAAAAATTCCAAGTTTCTTTCCCCAGCTAAGCAGTTCTCTCACGTGTTTCCTGGTCAAGTCAGCGTCACAGGACAACAAAAAGGAGTGGAGCAGTTCCATCATCAATCGTTCTTCTGAGAACATCGTGGGTTTCTTCTTTTTGCAGCTGTAGAAGGCAGATTTTTTTTTTTTTCTTTCTTCTTTTTTCTTTCCTCACTAGCTTGCAACTTGACCACGTATAGGCGCCAGTTATCACCGTGGAGGCCCAACCAGGAACACAGACTGGGGACACAGATCTGGGTGCGACAACAGCAGCAGGGCAGAAGCCCCTGCCCTTAGTTTATTTTTCCATTATATATCTGTGTCAAGGTGACCATGGATTGGAGAAGGGTATCGCCACCTCTCCTGTCACATTGGTCCAGGAGGCTGTCATTCAGCCTCCCCTTCTCTTGGAGAAAGTATTCATAACATTGCCAATATTTACAAAACATGGTCCTGTGTTTACAATTCACCAGCGTGAGAAACTGCACGTTTCTCCTTTAATATGAACGCTTAGCAAACCAGGAAAATTCATGGCAACACACAACACTGTCTCATCTTGGTGTTTGCAGATACTTCTCATTACTAGAGATTCCTTTCCTGAAAGACCTTTGTCAGTCATAAATCTTTGTTGTTGATGTCAATGTTGAGGAGCAGGTAGATACCTGGGGTATCTACAAATATACATCACTCACACATGGCCAAAGAAACAAAAAGAATCAGGACAGAAATTAAGAATTCTTTTCCTCTCTTTGCCTGCAGATTCTTTTCTCACCATGTTGTTTTATCCTAAGTTTTTTCTCAGGGATTTACATTGGATGGAATCTGTGGGTCACCTTCTCCTTCTCCTGAATACATTGTCAGGCACTCCATCCAGCCATGACATTAAAAAAAAAAATGTTAGTTTAAACCCAAATGAGTCTTGGCCTTTCATGTAGTGGTCCTGCAAAGGAAAGTTCCCTATTGTCTGAGATGATAAAAAGAGTCCAGACAAGAAGGAGGAGAAAAGCCTCTCCAAGCACCTCTTGTTATTTTGTAGGGTAGATTCTTCTCAATCAATGTCATCTGGATTGAAGACTAAGGTCAGAGCCAGGGTTAGAGATGACATTATAATCAGGGATAGGTCTGGGCCTCGAATTTTTACTGTTCTTTAACCAAGGCCTCTATATCGCATAGACAGTGGTGTAGAATAGAACAAATCCCTGCTGATCTCAAAGTTGTAATACTTAAGTTATTAACTTATGTCATGATATATTGATCAATGTACTCTTAGCTTAGGAGATCTAACAAACAAAAGTTCAACAAATCACTCTTGTATACAACAACTAGAAGAGAGTTGCCACAGTCTTTCTTTTAAAGGTGTAAGACCCTCTGTCTTAGAAATGCTGTGAGGTGCTGTGAGTAGGAGTCTGCACATTCAGCTGTGGGCTGCATGGAATGACTCTGCTCAGAGGGCAGGCAACATTTGGCACAGGAATGGGCTGTGAACACAGACCCACCTGTGGTCCTTTGTGCTGCAGAAAGGGACATTTGCCTCCTAGGATCTCTAACCTCAAATCTTCTGAAGGCAGGTGTTTTCATTCTTTGAAAGGAGAAAATGAAATAGAATTAAGTCACAGATATTTGTCTTCTAGGATATGGCATTTTATCTTCAAAACAAGGAAAACTTCCATATATTTTATAATTTTAACAAAATATTTTTATATAAAGAATATATTTTGTTTTGACAATGTGCAGAAGATAATGCTCTATGAGGCTGCAAGAAAGAAAATTCTCCTAGTTTCTTTCAACAAGTGCTAAACACATTGGTTGAACAAATCTTCCCTTATTCCTTGCCTTGTCAGATGGTGTCCATGATGTCTTGCAACACCCTGCAAATTAAGTTCCTAATTACTATGTGTAGGGCGAGGCAGTTTCAGAAATATCCAAAGTATGCGTAATGATAAAACAGTCTGGAAAACTCTCTTGATTTGTTGATGATGGTGGGAAGACACTTTCTACAAAAGGGAGACATTCCTTGAGCACTTTTGACTGTACTTGCTCTCTAGGGAGCTTCCTGACTTTCCAGGTACTGCTGCTCTGATCCAAGGTTTCAAGGAGTGAGCTGGGGATGTGCATGTTCTCCTCTAGAGCCAGCCACATGGAGCATTAGAGTGCAACCACAGGCATCCACTCTTCTCTTGCAAAACTCAGACTAGTTTTGTGAAGAAAAATCTACGCCTTGCTAAAAATTCTGTGTCTCAAGCTCTGTACTTTATTTCACTATGTTAATGAGTTGGCACTATATTATCATGACATATAATCATTGAACTATTTAATTTGCCAAGACTACCTCTGAAATAATTATTATATGTTCAGTTGTGCTAGACTACATTTTAGTGAGGGAATGAACATGGTTGGAAGCTAATGAAGGAGCCTGATAGAGATCATAATCTTTATTTTTAGTATGATGACTTAGCAATAATGGCATGTAATTTAAGAAGAACAAATGCCAGAATCTGCATCCAGGATAGAATAACATTGGAAACAAGTATAGATGGGAACAGGAGTGACTGGAGAGCAGCCCTGCAAAAAGGGGTATGGGGAGGCAGTAGGCTCAACAGGAGTCAGCAGTGAGCCCTGGCAGCCCAGAGGGCAAAATGCATCCTGGAGTGCATCAAACACTGCATGACCAGTGCAGGAAAAGATGTGATTATCACGGTGTACTCACTGTTGATGCAGCCTCACAAGAAGCCATGGATCAGGTCCCCACAGTCTAAGAAACATGTGATGGTCCTTTGTTGTGTCCAAAGAAGGTGGTAAACAAAGCTGGTGAAGGGGCTGGAGGAAATGCCGAGAGAGGAGCAGAGGGGAATTTTGAGCTTGTTAAGTTTGCAGAAAAGGAGGCTGAGGAGGGACCTCATTTCTCTCTACAGTTTTCTGAGACAAAGATATCACTTCTCCCAGGTATTGAGTGATAGGACTTGTCTGAGTAGTTCAAAGCTGCACCAGGGGAAGGTTTAGATTTGTCATTAGGAAACATTTCTTTACCAAGAGGGTCAAAGACTGGAACAGGCTTCTTAGAGAGGTGATCGATGCTCCAGGCCTGTCAGTATTTAGGAGGCATTTCGACAATGTTCTTAGTAATGTTTTAACTTTCAGTCAGCCCTGAAGTGATCAAGCAGTTGGAGCAGATAATTGTTGTAGGTCCCTTATAGCGGAAACTATTATGTTTATTTATTTTTATTTAATTAAATATGACTCAATTCAATTAGATTCTGGATTAGTTATGCGTTTACTAACGTAGCCAAAGTCCCATTTCCTCTTGACTGGGGTTTATTAAAGGAATATTTTTAGCTGGAAGGTTTTTTTAAAAAAGAAGAGAGAAAATTCAGATGAAATATTGAAAGACTATTATGTAGGGAGAACTAGGTGTAACCAAACTTTATGAAAAGGCTATTTTTCCCTCAGAAGATACATTGAATACAAGAGAAAACTAAAGGCATTTTCTATGGAGTTGACAATCATATGAATAGGTGAAGAGAGACTATAGAAAATGGAATGGGAAAAGTAAATAATTGAGTATATCAATGGAAAATATACAGATTTCAAATTTAAATGTTTTCTAAACAGCTTCTATAAAAGACAGCAAAACAAGAAATATCTGCTCTTGTATTCCAAGGAATATTTTTGACTTTTAAATGAAACATGGCAACAGAATCTGAAAATCTATTTACACGTATCTGTGGATTTCAAAAGACAAAGGATATTGTCATTCTAAGCCTTAATACAAAGGGCTCTGGAATAAATTCAAGAAAAAAAGAAAATGAAGAAGTTAAAACAAAATGTAAATCCAGGGATAGGACAAGTAATTATTTTGGTAAAAAAATTAGAAGTCTTTGTGGTAAACCATTAATATTATGAAATTATGTTTGGTTAAGAGAAGGTTTTTACTGTAGATTAAAATCCTGTCAGGGCTTTCAGTGTTGCAATTTGCCTAGATGCCTAGATCCATCTTGTCAAGTTTCATTTGCTTGCAGTGGGAAATGAAACTTGTCATCCATTTGAAACAGCCAACTGTCAAGAAGGAGCTGATTTTGATGGGAGGATAAAGAGCAGAAAATCTGAAACACAAAGGAAAGAAATTCCCGTTCCTTTAGCAAGAGTGCTTCATCTTCAACAGACCTGAACTGTCGTAAGACTTTTATAGCATAATCTTTGGCGATAGACAGAACATCCAACTCATAAAAGCCTTCCATATAAGTAAGTAGAGAACTGGAAAAATACAGCTTATGTTTTTTCCTGAAAAGAACATCATATGAAATAAATAAATAAAAAGGTATCAGTCTGGAATTTTTGTTTTGTTGCTTTCTGATTTTATAGATACTTTTTTTTTTTTTTTTTTTTTTTTTTTTTTTTCTCTCCTTTCAGGACAAAAAGCAGAATGAAAACAAAGAAACAAATAAATGAAACCTCCAGCAAAACCACTATGGACCTTGTCCTACATTTTATTTTCTGAGAAAAGACTAGTATCTTTCATGCACTTGTTTTTTGTTGTTGTTAAAATCAATAGTGGTTACAAAAGTGTATCAGGGAGAGGATAGCACTTACTGATACTTAGAACAAAACTGGACACTTAGTATGAAAAGAATTCTCACTGCTGAAACAACTTTGTAATATAGTGTCCTTGCCTCAGATTACACTCTTTGTGCTCATCTTAAAGTGAAATAGTCTTTCCACATCTGTTGTGTTTCTTTTTGTGTTCAAAAGCCGCGTTGCCTTACACTGTATCCTAGTGCACCATACTGTATCTGCCATTCATGATGTCTTGCATAGATTTGTCTGTTTCTGACGGCTTTTAGAAGAATCTTAGCATATTCAGATTATATCAGAGCCATTTTGTGTTTTGAATCATCTGTGTCTTCTTACAGATTTCCATTTCTCTCTGCAATATCAGTTTTGAAGATATAGTTCCAGTTAATTTTCCCAGTGGTATAGACCTGAGTTTTCAGATATGTCATTTGCTCAACTGAGGGTCCCTGACATATGCAGGCTTGACAACACCTCTGCAGTATTGTTTTCTGCAGTGTTTTCTGATACAGAATATAAAAAACAATCCAGAAATAGTGAAGTACAACATGATAAAAAATAGGCATGAGAGTGATTAAAAATATTCTAACATGGACAAGTTTTCTACAAAAAATACCTAACAAAAGTATTTAACAATACAACAGAAGGCATGCACTGGGTATTTGCATCATGCTTATATTGATCAGAAGAGTTTATTTCCAAACAAAAGTAATACAGACTGTATAAATTCCTGAGATGTACATACATGGTTGTGGTTTAATAAAATGACTTGAGTACTGTGCTAATGATGCCAAGGTTGTGGGTTTGATCCCCATTTGGGCTGTTTACTTAAGAGACAGGCTTGATGATCCTTGCTAGGTCCCACCTACACAGAATATTCTGTGATTCTGGGACTTTTCAGGGATGTGACTGTGACACAGTCAGCCAGGCCTAAGTTATGAAATTGCTTAGGAATGGTAAATGTAAAACTAGCTGGAGACAGTTCCATAATGGATATTTCTTGCTCCATTCACAAAGCTACATGCCAAAAGACAGTAAGAAATGATCAAACTGTTGGTGAATATTTGACATAATGTGCAGTTCCTTCGTATGTTGCTCCAATACCAGATCTCTTCTTGGCTCCTTACTGAGGTGTGAATATTTCAGTTCTGATGAATAGACACTTTCATCTGATGGTTTTGGTTGCTTCATGCTGAAGTGAAATGCATGACTGAACATTTGCAAGATTTGGCATCAAGAATATAAAGGTCTCCCTGAGCAGTAGACTAAGATACATGAAACACAGATGACATCATTCTTGAGCTTCCAGCCAATTTCCAGATAAATCTTGTGGAACATGTCCAGGAAATGAGTGCCTATGATCAGCTAAATATTCTTTCTTGCCAGTGTTTTCTCTCAGACTATGAAACTGGCAGAGAATCAAGTAGTCTTAATATGGTTTTCATGTCAGGTGAAGAGAAATAGATAGGCTGTTTGAATGTTTGAGTCAAAGGCCTTATAATGATATTTAAGCAGACTATCTGAACTATACCATTTTGCTCCAACCAGCGGAATGTTATCTTGTATCTTGAAAAGTTACAAAATGTCATTCAGGGAACTAGACACCCATGTATAACTAAAACCTGCTAGGGTTCTGGCCTCTGAAAAACATAACCACGGGTTGGAAGGAGTCTCATGAAGGCCAGAAGAACACTTTTTCACCAACACCATATGAGAGCTCTTTAAAATCTTCTCTATTTTCTTCTCTAAACTGAAATTGATGCCTTTATTCAAACATTTTTTTACTAAGCCATGTCATGTAAAATTTTTGGCTCTTCTCTCAAAAATTTCCCATTTTTTAAAATATCTGTGAACAGTAAGGCTCAAAACCAGACACTGTGGATGACCACACCTGAGAAAACTTGCAGACTTCTCTCTGTACATGTAAGTTCTCTAGTAGCTTTATGGAGTTGATTTCATGTATCACAATACTGGTTTTTGTCTTGTTTACACACATGTAGATATTTTCTCTTCTTTGTATTAGTTCATTAAACTTCATATTCTTAAATATAGCTCTTTAAATTCTCCTTTATGCTGCATATGTTCTTTATTTGAAGTCTAAATTTTAAAAGATTATATTACGATCCTGTCTTCCATAACTTACTGTTCTTTTAAAACCAGCCTAGTTTGATGCACAAAAGTATAATTTTTCTGTCTGCTACAACAACTGTGCCACTTTCAAAAATGTTGACCTGAGCATGACCTAAAATACATCTGCACTTCACCTGTCCTTCTTCTGTGCTTGTGAGCAGTAGACTTAACTGTCCTTTCATATTTCAGATTTAGTACAAATCTGACTATCCTTTACATCATGTCAATGATTGGGTTGAAGTAGGGAGTTTCACATCAAATAGTCTTGAAAAGTCTGTACTGACTGTGTCCTACTGTTACTACTTTATGGTTTTGTTTATTGCAAACTGTTTAAAAACTTGTTCCAAAAATATTGAAGAAGACAAAGTTATGCCAACTGGTCTGTTAGTTCCAGTGTTCTTCCTTGTTCCTTCCTTTGATGCTTTCTCTTTCCTTTGAAGGTGGAAGCATGAAGATTTTGAATATTTCAAACATCTTGATTAGTTTGTTAGTGTTTAAGAATCATACTGATAAATGATCTTTCCTATTCCTTTGCTTTTATCTTCCTTTTAACATATAAGTGGAATATTTTCCTGCTTATTTTTTTATTGTCTACTAATTGAAGCTTATATTACATTTCATGGTTTCTGATTTTGTCTCTGTGCATTTGTTCTATTTCCTGGTCAATTTGTCTAATTTCTACATTTGTATCATACCTTCTTGATTTTTCAGTCATATTTTGCATCTGATGCACATCTTGTTTAGCTTCAGGGGAACTACAGGCTGAGGAGGCCTTTGTCCCAAGTAGGAATTATGACCTAGAAAAAATACAGGCCTTAATGTGCAATGTAAATGTAAATGGAGTTTCCCTGTTTCACGTAAAGCAGATTAACCCACAGGCTTTCTATTACGACCCATGATATTGCTCAGGGGAGAATATATGTGGTTTCCACACAGGTTTTTCTTAAGTTCAGGTACTGTTTTCTCAAGTTCAAGATCTTATTTACCAAAAAAAACCAAACAAAAAACCCCCCCAAAAAACCCAAACAATCAAATCAAATAAAAATAAAGCTATCAGTCCCTCATAGACCAATGTCTAATTTATCGTCATCATCATCATCATCATCATCATCATCAATCATCATTTATTTATTTTACATTTTAAAGACTGGAAAGTTGGAAATTCTAAAAACAATAATTCCCCCAAGATATGGATGACCATAAATATAACTAACACTGATATGCACGCTTCATTATGAATCGTATATCTTGAATTATACTTTTGAACAGAAGTTTGACTTTTATTTAATTATAACCTGAAATCATATTGATTTCGTTTTTATTAACCTAGTGGGAAACATTCTCTGATTCAAGCAGTTTAATTTTGTCTGTCTTTTGAAGGACCAGATCAGCTAGAATCACATTATACATGAAGACAAAGAAAATAGGTATGTCATCTTGGACACTTCTTTTCTTTTTCTTTTTTCCTTCTAGGAAAATAATTCTTTCTTCCAAGGTAATGGACCAATAATTTCAAAGGGCTTATCTAGTAACTTGCTTCTTACTCTAAGCTTAAAGTGGAAATGTCTGGAAAACTTTAAAGGAAAAGCCTTCTACTCCACTACCTCTTCTCAAGCCCTTTGTAGCTTTCCATAATGTCACAAGAGTTCATTTAAAGCAATGAGAATGTTCCAAATGCATTTTGTATTCTGAGTAACTTGCAGGTTCTTTGAACATGTAGGTACAGAACTAGACCATTTCTACTAAATAACAGACTCTGCTTGCATGGAAAGAAATCTATTAAAAAATCTGCTATTGAAGTAACAGGATTTAAAAACCCACATAGTAAGGGATTTTTAATAATTTAACTTTATATTTTCTATTGCAATATATTAATGTATTTGAATTTGTTTTTCCATCTGTTAAGGTTATTTTTGGATTGTATTGGCTTGTAGAATGTCACAGCTAGTCTATTAACTAGACAAGATAAATCTGGTCATAACAAATCCAATTCGGCTAACCTGGATCGTTCTAGAAAAAAGTCCCTAGGTGAACTCATACAGAGACCTCAGGCAATGATGGTCAGCCCAGAGAGCAGACATATCACTCGTCAAGGAGCTGGGTGGGGCTAAGGCTCAGACCAATCAGTTGTCTAGACCCAGGAGCTCTGATCTCCCTAAATAAGAAGGCTCCAAACAGTAAAGCAGGCGTTTTGTCTTGTGACCAAGAGGACCCGAGTTATGATTTCTGTCTCCAGCCTACGACTGCCACGTAACAGTGGAACAGACATAAGATATACACCCGGGTTTCTTACACTCTGATACGACCTGCACTCTGAGTGTCTGACCTTTCTCAGGATAACATATGTCCCATGACAGGTTCCCAGGTTAATGAAGATGACCATAGCAGCTTTTTCCTCCATGGCTGCTACAGGTGGTGAGTCTCATCTCACAGCTGCAGCTGAGGCTGCCAGTGTCAGTACCCCACCAGAAAACAGCTGGGTAAATATGTAGACATTACAGTTCCTGAACACTTCAGACTTGTGTAATGGAACATGAGTTGTAAGTGGGAGACTATTTCTGCCAAAGATGTATTTCTTTTTCCTCCAGCTTTGAACAAAATTTTTAAAATGTCATGGTGAAAGAGTGCATACCTCCTATTACTAGACTTTCAACTCCTTGTTTAGTTGTTCATATACATGTTTGGAAAAGGATGGGGCAAGAATAATTCCATTATAGTGATGCAAATTAAATATAACTTTACTGAAGTAAGTAGAACTATGGCATGGCAAAGCCAATGTAACTATGGAAATCAGGCCTCAGCCTTTTTTATTACAAATTAAATACAGAGAGAAAAAGTGAAGGAATACTTACATAAATTTAACTTTTATCCATTCTGAAACCAAACAAACTCTTCAGAAAAAAGCTAAAAGGTATGAAAAAGAACTTAGATACAAGGTTCAACAATGCAATTCAAAAGACAGAATGAAACCTATCTCACAGGAAAATCTTTTTCCTATACTTTTTTTTATGCACATGAAAATGTAGTATTTATCTGAAAAAATAGACATAAAAAAGGATTTATGTGTTTGCATCTATAATTTGGAGGAAATTAAGAAAGAGCCCTTAAATGTCCTTATCTTATTCCTGAGCTACTGGCAAATCCATCAAAATCTGTGTTGGATAGATTTTTTTTTAATAGAACTAAGTACTGATTTATTTTTGGAGGGTTTTGATATATTGCCATTTTGTTTATTCTACATTTAGACAGCGAAATGTAGAACAGCAGAAAGCTATGTGGACCAGAAGACCCAGATGGTGAGGAAAGAAGAAAGATTTTCACTTTGACAAGGCAGCTAATGCTGTCAGTGGTAGCTGGCAAGAGGATGTAACACTCATTGAGAAAATTACAGTGGAAAGAGCAGCTGGTTTTATAAAGCAATTAAAGCAATTGCATAGAGAGTGTCAGCTTCCTTATCACAGGAAAATAATTTTCTCACCTATAAGCACTGTATTTCCCATATCAGATGCAAACTTTAACGTTTTACATTTGCTTTTAATGTAAGTTTTGAACCAAGTTAATATAAGATAAAAAAGTATGGAAATATATAGCCTTTACACAGAAAGCTTCCAGACAGAGGTACTACTGTTTCCAGGCTGTATGAGTAAATATATTTTAGGATATATGTTATTGGCAGGCTTATTTAAAATTTGTATGAAAATATAATTTCTACATTTTTATTTTATGAAAAATATTTGCATGTAACATTGAAAAATTTTTGAAAATAATAAATCCACTTTAATGCTGGACCTTTCTGTATGAAAATTTTTCTTCTAAAAATAAAGAAGACAAAGGCAAGCTGTTGTCTGCAATGTGAAAAATATCAAAAGCTAGAGTGCTATTTTGCAGTGGTACAAACACATGATCTGATCTAAAACAGTGATTTCCAACTAAAAAACATTTCTCATTTGTCAGAATCCTTGACATTATTTGCTGTTACCATTCCTCTGTGCACTCCATGTCACCGTATTGTTCCTCTACAGTAAATGACCTACAGCACTCCCAGAAAAAACAGGGAATGTGGCACAAGAAAGTAGCTGTGAGGGAATGTCTGGTTTATACTTAAATACAAATTGAGTTGGAAGACAAAGGACAAACTTGCACTTCTGAAGCTGGAAAAGGCAATGGAAGTTTCTCTTCCTAAGACTCTGTTCATCGGGTCGGGATTGATGAGCTCAAATCTAATAGAATAGGAGACGAGCTTATGATTTCTAGATTGGGAATAGCCAGAATATACAGAGGAGATAAATGACCACGAAGGAACACCACCGCCTGGATGGATCAGAAACACCTGGTCTGGGAAAAGATTGATAGGAGGACTATAAATTAGCATTAAAGGTGAAGGGATCAATGATCAATAGGAGATCATATACTAAAAACTGTGTAAGATCAATGAACAAGAATTTCTTTGGGTTTTTTCTGTATAATTATGGGAAAAATGGGGTAAAGAACTATGAGAAATGGAATAATTTCCACTGCCCAACCCAGACACAAGTGTTTAAAATAATTTCTATTGCACATCCTGGCCAGAGTAAAGTAATGCCTACATTCCCTAACACTGAAAAGATGTTGGTGCATCTCTATTTTCCCTGCAGTTGATGTGACACCATCACACGGAATGTGCAGGACAACCAGGGAATCAGGCCCAGACAATACGAGGTTAGAAAAGAAGGATCTTGCTGGACCTGCCTGATCTGTCATGACAAGGTGATCTGCTTAGTAGATGGGGATTGTCTCAAAATCTTTCACATAAAATTTTTATGAGGTGTTAATACTAGTGTTAACTAAATCCATCCCCATTTCAGTATACTTCAGCTGTAACAATTAAGCGAATATGTTACAATGCCTATTCTTGGATAGGACACATATTGAGATCTAATTAACTGTGAGAAAATTTCTAACTTTGACATTCGGGATAGGAAAAGACTCTCAAAGTTGAAAAGCTACTGCACTTTTAATAATTTTATGAAGATTTGCAAATTCTATCATTTAGAATATAATTGTAATATACCTAAATTCTTAGAGGAAAGCTTTAGATATAGAAAGTGAATTAAAATATATGACCTGGGATGATCTAAATGACATAAAACGCTGAAACAAAAGAAGTTTAGAAAGTAATTTTCCATTAATGAGGAAGCATTTGGTAATGTGTAAATGATATTGATGGTTTGTGAGACTGAAGTATGAATGGTTGATGGCTCAAACAATAGGCCGTTTGCAAAACGGGTGTGTGCTTTGCTGGGGGATGTGCGAGGTAACAGCCTAGGTGCAGAGGGCTGAGCACCTGAGGATGACCAAGAAATCAACCTTTGTTAAGCAACAAGCCAGGTTTTGAACCAGATAAGGGAAGAGGCCAATTAGAAGTGGATCCTGAGGAGGGATGGTGCTTTTTATCATGCTAATGCCCTTCCTCCCTTACACAACTGTCTCAAGTGTGAAAACTCCCCTCTCTGGGAGAGATTGAGGCATTCACATGTAAAGCTGAAGGGATTCATCCTGTCCGATTGGGCATAACTAGCTCAGCTAAGATGATGTGAGGCACCTGTCATGTCTTAGAAGGTGTCATAAACCATCAAAGACTCCTAAAGTGCCCCCAGACTCATTTCTGGGGGTCTTCTGCCCCATACATGATCTACAGTCTGATGGAACAGATGCACCAGTGTTGCATCAGACAGTGTAAAACTCCCCTCTCAGTCACCTGGGCATTTCCACACAGCCTGAGCATATATTAACCCATTAAACTCTTTGTTTTATGGGCTTTTCCCCACCCCTGATGGATCAAGACAATCACTTTGACTAAGGACATCTACAATTAAACCTTGTCACTCTATCCATGGGTGGTAATATATTTCCACTGTTTTCCTTCCTTCCTTCCTCCCTCCCTTCCTCCCTCCCTTCCTTCCTCCCTTCCTTCCTCCCTCTTCTCAAGATATATTGTAAGTCAGACTAAAAAGCTCCAGTCAATGCCTCAGTGAGTGCATAATTTTGTCTGGATAAATTAAAGTTGGCTAAGTTAAGCTCTGTTGAGTGCCCTACTTTCTTTGGATGTTGTTATAAAATTTGCCATATACCTTATTCCACCTTAATGTTGGGAAGTCATAAGTAAAAGTTTGTTATTGAACCTTCTGAGAATGTTGTTTCTTCTGTGCACTGTCCAGAGTGAACTAAAGTTCTTCCTCCTAAACCCACTGAGCAGACCAGGATATAATGTGGTTTTAGAAAGATTACATGGAAAAAAACCAAACCAACAAGATCTAACATACTCTTATTGAAAGTTTACCATTTAAAATACATATGAAACATCAAAGACACCAAAATATAGCTAAGATGTTCTCCAAATCCATGGCTATCAGCAAAAACAGTAAGGGTACAAAGGCTTCAGAGCTGCATAGGTTAACATTGGATAAAATAAAATTAATCAGCCTTCACAAATTTTTTTATCTACAGCTCTGAGTTTAAAATACATTCTTCTGTAAAGTAGAATTTAAAGAAACATACATGGATATAAATTACTTAAAATTTTCTCAGCAAAAAGCTGAACAGGTCTTTTACACAAATGTGGGGTTTTTTTCCCTTTTTATAAATATATGTATGTTCAGGGGAATCCATAACATTAAATAAATCTCAATTTCTCATTGCTACCTGTGTGTGGTGGTTGACATTAAACAACCTGTAGATAGTTTAAAACTGAATTATTCTCTGAATTCTCCTTGGTTAGTAAAAGTGTGCTTAAAATTCTTGTTATTGCTCTGTTGTACACGCACCCCTCCATACTTGTACTGTCTATTTTTTTTCTAGAGGCCAGTTCAGTTGTGTGTCCTCTGTTGTACTTTATTTGCCAATTTGGTTAGTGTATGATTTTTGTCACCCTGCTACGGGCAATATTGAAGACTGATTAAACTGATTAATTCCCAAAGAGCTTGGAATTCATCTAGGAAACTGCTCAAAAGGGATTGTAGGTAGTATGAAAACAGATAGCTGGGGACAAAGCCTTCCTACTTGCTTTCCAATGTGGCCTTTCTTCCTCCTCCTCTTTCCCAGTGGTCAGGTGCCTGCTGTAAAGCTGTCTTCCTTACATGAGCATAGATGTTTTTCAAGTGGTTTGCACAGCACATGTTCTCAGCTGAGGTTTCCAAGGAATTTTCCCTGAAAAATGAAAACAGCTCACTTGGGATTTCTGCCAGTTCCAGAAAAACAAAACAAACAAACAAAAAAATCCAGGAGAAATTATTTTCATTAGGAGAGCATAAGAATTTGTCATGACAAAATTTTGAAGGCAAATGTTTTGGGTTTGGGGTGTACAATCCCAATACAAGAAACTGTACAGATCAAAATGTAGAATTGAATTTTCACAACATAAGATTTACATTAACTACTTATTATGTTCAACATAAAAAGTGATTTTTTACAAGTGTAGAAGCGATAATAATGAAAGAACATTGATAATGTGCATTGTGAATTGTTAGCTTTTGCTCATATTTTCTGTCTGTAAACTGACTAGACAGATCATCCTCAGAGAACTTTCTGTGTTCTCTTATGATATTATTCCCAGTGAAGGAGACATTTGAAATCTCTTTGATCCAGAGTTCAGAAAAGACAATAGAAGTCTCAGTACAGCAACACTTTCCATACAGGAAAAAGTGACATACTGCATATATGCTTTTACAAAAGATAAAATCTGTCTGTGATAATTTTAAGAAAATGACACAGTCAAGGACAAAAATATGCAGATACTTAATTGTGGTTCGTTAGATTATTTTCTTCTTTAATAATAAAATTCTCTTTGCTGTTTGTTTAATACTTCTTCAAGATTTTCAGAAAAATTAGATAATTACAGAATAGATGGAGCAAATCAGTATGACATTTTTCATGTTATAAAATTATGTTAGTAATTTCCCTTAGATTATGATTCTGATTAGCTTCCTTTGAGTTACAGCTAAGCAAAAACTATTTATTGCTGATTTTTAATAATTACAGTATTAAATTTCCAAGTTAGGGTTTTGTAAATACTCCATTCAGAAAAAAATATTCTGAATCTTTCTTACCAGTTTAATGAATATACAGTTTGGTTTATGTTGTTCTTAGAAGAACAATGTTCATTTAGACAAAAATTATTATGAGTTGCACTACATCTTCACATCCCTGAGCAGATATTCATGTTTGACTGACATGAAGATATGTTAAAAATAAGGACACAGCCATAGCAGTTATTGGGATACAATATCCTGAAACTGTGAGCTGTAATTTCTGCTTGTTCTAAATAGCTAAACACCAGGTCTTTGTCTGATATAGGCACAAAATAAGGACAGACAACACATCATCAAATAATGTATCATCAAATAAATCTTAAGGAAAATTAATATTGTATGTTATTTAATGTTATACTAAATGGTAGCTAACTATCAAATAATGTTGTAGATATTCTCTTAACATTCTTTTTATGTTGATACTACCTCATCCAAGTTGACTGTGTTTCCCACGCTCACTAGCACTGCTATGTGTAGACACTGGGACAAAAGCAAATGTTCCTGGTGTCATACCTTAAATGACTCTCTGGGGTGACAGTTTGATCAATAATTTGCTCTTTAGACCCTCTCTTCAAAAATCTCAAAGGATTGTTACACCTATGTTTTTTTCAATCAGAGCCCTGTGGATTAAATGAGATACTTCTCATCTGCTGTTTCATTGCATTTGGAGTTTTACATTTCCTTTAAACTCCCTTTTATTCTGTTGCACATTTAATCAAATGCAGCTAAAATAACAAAGCAGACCTGATTAATTTATTGTTGCCACACAAGAACTGGAAACATCCTCTGGGCAATGCATTTTTCTCTCTTATGGGTAATAAAGCATTCCTACAGTGATGTATTTATTTAACCTCACACAAGTTGTTGAGCAACCTTATTTACACTATGCAAAGTTCATTTTCTGAGACAGCACAGAGCAAGCACACTTTAAGGTGCTACAGAAGAGTTTAGCCACGTGACTCCCGTAAAGATAAGTTAGAGTTTTGTAAATATACATGAAAACTTTTAAGATCGTGCATTTATTTGACGAGTTACTGCAAAAAATTAATTGTTGAGATAAGAAATAAGATTCTGACCTATTTAGTTTTCAATTTTATGGCCTGATTTGTTGGTTTATTGAAACTGATTTATTGCAAAACTGATCTGGAAAAAAACTATTCCTCTAAAATAATAAGTTGGAGTGTTGAATGGTAAGTTCTAGTTTTTATTTATTACTTCCTTCAGCAAACAACCTTTTTAGTTGCAGTATTTCTTGTAACTGGATAAGAGATTACAATTACGTAGTCAAAGTCTGTCCTCAGTTCTCCAGAAGTCCTTTTCTTCTGGGTCATATGCTCAAGCAGGGAAAAATCCAAGATACTATTCTGAGATGTGACTATTAATGTTATAAAAACAAACAATCTGAGATTTTCTCAAATTAAAATCATGGTATTGGTTGCTGTCTATGTAGTTCCTTATCTGACTTTTACTCACCTTTTCAAATAGTAAAAAGAAGCCATTTAATGTGGCATGAAGTAATAATTTTCCTGTACTAAGTCTAGTGGATGATTTTCCCATTTGTTCTAAATTTATGCAAATTTCATCCTTGTGAAATCTTATTTATTTAGATCTTTGCCCATCACCTAAACTAACCTAGACAGTAAAACAATGTTCTTCTATGGAATCTCAGATAAAACTACCAGATTTATTAATATCAGACTGTTAGCTTTAGATATTTAAAATCCTCCATAGGAGCATCTTTTTTTTTCTCTAATACAATTAGACACTTTGCCTTTTACACATAGGTACTTATGCCTATATTCAACGTCTGAGTTTAGATTAAATTATTTTCTTAAAAAAACCAAAAAACCAACAAAACCAAAAAAGAGCGGAGTTTCCTCTGCCTGTAGAATCCAAAGTTAATTTAAAAGTGTTGGAGGAAGGGCATCCACTTTGTCAGATTTTCTTTGGAAAAAAGCAATCTGAAATGTCAGAGAGACAGCTAGCAGCCCAAAACCCCTGAATTCTTCCAAAACAAGGTACGTGGCATAAAAACATGCTTCATGGAACAAGAAGCATTATTGTACCATAGACAAAATTAATGTAGAGTTTTACAAGGTCTTCAGTCTCTCTCCTGGTGGGGAAAAAAAAGGCCCATTGATACTTAGATCAACATTTCTTGCAAATGCTGGAATAGTGTTTGTAGCTTCAGCATTAGACAGGATTACATCTACATCTCTTAATGATAACAAGCAGTGAAACCTGAGGCTAAAAGTATATTTACTTTTTGTGAGTGGGCGAGGAGGAAAAATGAATTGTTTTAATCCCTTCTGACAAACATAACCATAATAGAGGACTATGTAACAACTGGAGAAACAAACAGAAGTGTCTGACTGAGACAGAGAAGCTCAGGTTCTGTGAGCCAAGGTTTAGTGCCCAAAGTCAGGGTACCTGCAGCAAAGGAGAGGTCTATTAACAGGCAGAAAATGGTCCATTAGAGACCAATTGCAGCAATATCCCTCTGAGTGTGGGTCATTCAACACAACTATAAGTGAAAGTGCAATGTATTTTTCTGGGAAACTGTTCCCAAAGGAAACACTGGGGAGGTAGAAATTTGAAAGTCATATGAAGAATGGACAGGAGGAAGATCATGACTTCTCGCCTGATGGAAGGATGACATTTTTGCTCTTCTCATTTTTTATTTTATTTTTATTCATTTTATTTTTATTCTTAGGTTATCAGTGTGCAAAGTAACTTTTTTTTTTTTCTCTCTCTCTCTTTTTTTCTTTTTTTCTTTTTTTTTTTCTTTTTTTCTTACACACTGACAGCACAGGCACCTAAGTGGACCTATCCAGTCAAGAGCTCAAAAATTTATTTTGGAAAGAGCTTTATTTGATGGACATTTTAATTAAGTCCTCAGAAAATATAGAAACAATTTTATTTACATATAAATAATATTTTAAAATGCTGTTTTATTATTTCATTTGTTCTTAATGATAAAATGAATGCAAGAAGAAATAGTGTCCTGTCTATTGACCATGATTGCTATAACTCCTATTAGTTTATGTACAGTGCTTGTGATACTTACAAACATCAGTATCCAACTTTTTTTTGCTATAATTTAAAAATTAGTCTAAATTTTATTCATTGTCCTTGCTTGGCACAGAAATAATGGGTTATACTTTTTAAACTACTTTATATTCTTTGTAGCAGCATGTAATTATTAAACCAAACTTTATTAAGGAGTACCTTTCTAAAACAACTGCCCAACCTGCAGCAAGCAGAAAAACAGCTCATGCAGTATTCTAGCAGCTTTTAGGAATATATTTGTGAATATTTAGGAATATACTTTAGGAATATTTGTGAAATCATCCAGGGGAAGGGAAGGTACACTGAGAATTTCTAACTTGCTTACATGGCAAAAAGCCAGTGGTCTGTAAATCTGATCTGCAGCAAACAGAGTGAACAAAATGGGCAATTTAATCTCCCTATTTCTGTACTGCATCGCTTATATAATAGACTTACAGTTGTTTGTAGGCTCTATTAGCAGAGTGCCACTCTTTTAAGAAGGATCTAATGGGGGTAGTTTTATTGAAGATAAACTTTTAGTGCCTTTAGTGTCTCAGCACTTTCTACTTCAGATGAACTATTCTCCACATGATAGTTAGGCAAGTGATGGGCAGAGACCGATTTTCAGCAAGATTATCAATGTGGAATGTGGCTGACAAGAGATACTGCAAATGCAATCCGAGTTTTCACCAGGTAAATACATAAAGTCTTATTCCTAACTCACCTAAAATCACTGAGTTATGAGAAATGCCTTCCTTTCCCATCACTCTGACCTGCTGCCTGTGCCTCAATCCTAAAAGGAAAATGACACTCAGTGGTTCCCTTTGCCGCATGGGATGTGTTTGCATTGCTCTGATGCCAGTGGAGCAGATTAGCACAGAACACACTTTATATACTGGAGAGGGTGCAGGAAATAACATTGTTGGGGGTTAGATTTGTTTTTTTCTTCTCACAGAATTTTTTCTCATAAGTTTCCAAGAGGCCTTGATGACTACTTAGTCAGAACAAAAGGAAGTACTTGAGGGATATGGCAGCACAAGGCTACACCTATTGTTTATGAGTCCCTGGGAGTGTCCCTCAAAGGGGAGAGATGATGAGCTTTGGGAAAGGCAAAAAGACAGATCTGGGGGAGGGGAACTCACTCTTGCTCTCATCATCGAGGAAGACAGTCAAGCTGCCCCCCGTTGCAGGAAGAGTTCGCGGCCATCGCTCTGCCTCTGCCTCATCCTGGGAAATCTACCGTCATCTGCTCCTGTTCCCGGGAATCCTGAGCTCGTTTTCTCCAGCCTCCCCCACCGCCGCTGCCTCTTCGGAGCTTTGAGGTTCCCCTGCTACTCTGTAGCCCTGCCCTGCCCAGCCCTGCCGGGACACCCCTGCTGTTCCAGCTGCCAGCGCAGAGCTCCTCATCTCATCCACCAGCCCGGACTTTCCTCCCTTCCAGCTCGGCCTCTCGGAGTCCTGCAGGGGCACCGAAATCAAACTACCTCGGGTGTTTTTGTTAACGAAAGCCATCAAGGTTCCTGGTTCTGTTTATTATTAATGCTGTAGTTGTTGTTTGTTTGTTGTTTTGTCATATATACTAGTAAAGAACTGTTATTCCTATCCCCATACCTCTGTCTGAAAGCTCCTTTATTTTTTTTTTTAATTAGAATAGTTTGGAGGGAGGGGATTTGCTCCACCTCTAGAGAGGTCCTGCCCCCTTCCTACCAGATATCTGTCTTTCAAACCAAGACAAACATGAAAAACAATGAGAATTATTTAAGTTAAATTTTGGAAGTAAAAGATCTTAGGAAAAGGTTTAATTTCCTCTGATCCCTGGTAACTCAGTTTGAGAGAATTATGTAATTTGTAGTTGTGGTTACTCCCTGTCACAAGTTATGATGGAATATGCTTGAAAAATGCCAGTTATCCTAAACTATTTTCCTCCATTCAACCACAGAAAAAAAATCAGCTCTGCTTTATTTTATAGAGAAATTAGGTGGTAGGAGAGAGAGTCTTTTAAAATGACTCCTTCAATTTTCTTTCTTGCAAAATAGTTTTGGCTATTTGCAGAACTTGGGTACATCAAGGTGTTCACTGACAACTAACAGCTTCCTTGTGTCTGCACAAAGACTTACAGCGCAGTTGCACTGTTGGGGTTGATGGAAGTTCAGTCAAATACATGTTTGAAAGCAGAGGAGAGCGTTCCAGACTTTAAATGTGAAAAACAGCAGAACATGCACCATTTAGTCCAGGGCATAAGAAATAGAATCATTTCCCTCCTGTCCCCATTTGCTTGAGAATGTGCAGATGTAAATGATGTCAAAATGGGGAGAGAAAAAGGTTGGGAGGAAAGTAGAATTATGAGCATGCAGAATGTTTTCCGATAAATGGACACCCACCTTTTATGATTTTGTTTTTAAATAAAGGAAAGAGGCATTTATTTGAAGTAGAGCTGAGAGAGCACCTGGTGAGCAAACTTATTAAAAAAATCTATAATGAAAAATTCTTTTGACTTGGCCAAGACTTGCAAATCTTGAATGAAATGGATTGAAGTAAATGGAAACATTTAAGTAAAGGGAACAAATTATTCCACTATCAGCAACACTAGTAAAACAGTAAATCAGATGAAAATAGTTAAGAAGCTCAAATGTCTCAGTCATGGTTGGTTGTCTGTGAGGTTTGGGATTACACTTGAAAAGGAAATAAAATGAGGATTTTAAATAGAAATTTTTTGGAAAGGAGAGGATTGCAGGCACCACAAAAGGAAGCTCTTTTCCAAAGAAAATTCACATTTTCAGGCAAAGCTGCTGTTCTTCATGGAATATCTCCATCCTTGTTAATGGAAACCTGTGGTATTTATAGTCAATCCTTGTGTTGGTTTATGGGAGCACAGCTCTGTCATAGCCCACCCCCATGCACACATTGCACTTAGAGGCCATTCTTTTCCTCTATAAAATCCTGAGGGAGATTTGATCTCTCTGAGTTTTCAGGCTTGTAAAAGAAGATTATCCTGTATATTATGTCTCCTAATCCTTTCTTAACCTTCCTTTTCTCTTCAGCAAATGCCAAAATTAATTGCATCTTTCTTTATTTTCTCCCATCTAATAAAGCAAAAGCCCCTTCAGAGATGTTTAAGAGAAATATGCAATGCTGGTTATTCCTCTGATGTTGTTTATAGCATTTAGTGCTATGAGGAAATAAGTAAACTATGCCAAACCTGTCAAGGACATAGCCAAAAGAGTTGTGAGTGAAGGTGGGAAAATGGAAACTTTTTAGTACCCAGCTTAGTCTAACTTTATAACCAGATTATCCAGGTGCAGATTATTGAAAAAATTCAATCCATACTGCTGTTGAGCTAGAGAATGGAGTCAGATAAAATAAGGTGAGCTGACCGACACAGTAAATCATACACAAGCAAGCTGTAGTTCAGCTACATACAATTCTTAGAGTGAGCACAGCCTGAATTTGAATTGCATTTTTCTTTCTGCTTGTGCTGGAAAACATCAAAGCCCTTTTTAAAAGGCCCTAGAGTTATGTGACATGCAAGGTATCACTGGCTTGGGAAAGAAGCCTAGGCAGGCTAAGCACAGATGTCTGTGTGCTTCACGACACATGACCGGTTAATAAACCCAGTTTTGTCCTTCACATGTGTCCCAACAGAATCAATGGATAAAAATAAAGGCAAGAAAAAGTTGAATGTAAAGATTTGGATTCTCTTTCACATGGCTATTGTGGAAGATGTGATGCCAGAAAAAGATAACTTTCTCATTTTTCCTTTAAAAGGCTGCAAAGGAGAGTTTGGAACTCGTGCCCCTATTTTTCTTCTTTCACTTCCTGCTGTGATTCTTGTGACCGTCTTAGAAACTTTGGTTCATTCCTGATTGTCCCAGAGCTTCCAGTGTCTTGTCTTTAGGTATCAGCTTTCCCAGAGACTGATAAAATGGTTTTCTGAAATCAAGTCTACCCTCATCCACTGATTTTGGATCTATTTTTCTGTATCAAGATTCTCTTGCCTTTGAACGTTTTCATTGTATAAAAAATTTATCTCTTCATTCACCCTGATCTCAGTACATATTCCCAGCAGGCTTTTCCCCAGCTCCATAATTTTCATTCACATGTATTTATCTTTTTATGTTCTTTAGCTGTATTTCTTAATTTCTTTCACTATCACTCTAACCATCAAATGAAGACATATTCTTCATACAAAAAATGGCATCTTCCTGCTTTCTATCTAAACCATCTAGCAAACATGTTTTTTATCCCACTAGAAGTTGTATAGTATTACTTACCTAGATTACATAAAAGGGTCAGAGAAGGAAGTCTTCAGTAATGACTTAAATATGGACTAATTTTAACAAAGACCAGAGAAGCTTGCTCATAGCAGAATGACCAGTTCACATGGAGGCATTAATGATGACCAGTTGCAATCAGGAACACTCCTTTAGTGTTTAAATTCAAGTAGATATTTTGTTAAAAGGGCTCTTCATAAGGACCACATTTTCCATCATGCATTGTAAAAAACTGGTTCTGACATTTCAGTTGCAAAACTCAATCAGATAAATCATATCTTGTAACTAGTGTCACAGTAAAAAAAATCCAGTAATGTATATTAATCTTCAAACTTCCATGTGCCCTTTTTTGTTGTGTGTCATTATATCAAAAAGTAATAAATCTTACAATAGTGATGCAGTAGTAGCCATAGCAGCAATGAAGTATTCATTTAGCTCCAAATGGATATATGTGCAAAAGGTCATTCTATTTTGGTCATCATCATTAATTTTTGAATTCTGAATCTTAAAATATAAGGAGTGAATTTCACAAGTATTAGTTTTTGTTATATTTTTTCTGACATGTTTCCCATTATTTTTGGATGATAATCAAGGATTTTTTTTTTTAAGTAGTCAATAGTTGTTGAAGGAAATTGTTAACATTGTTGAATTAATTGTGTTGAAACAAAATTTTACAAGAACTGGTACCAGAGCAAGTTGTTATAGACTGCAAGAAACATTGTTTATTTTAAAATGAAATCTGCATTTTATCCCTATTTTGTTTCATTAACTTCAAGTCAATTTCCCAGGCATTTACCTCTTCCATGACAGCAGCTCTGGGTATGCTTCTGCCTCAAGCGTATCAGTTCTTTATGTGCAACTAATGTCCCACTTGCATGCCAGCAGTGGGAAACAAGTGCAAGGCAGTTCTACAGCCATTTGTGACTGCACAAATATTTTGCATGCCAATAAGCCCATTGAGGTATAAAACCCTCTGGCATGAGTCAATGTTTTGCTAGTGTGATTTCAAAGATCAGTATCTGATGTGGTTCATTCCATTTTGCAGTTGGATATTTTTAGTATTATTTTTACAGCTGATGTCATAGAGTCAAACAGATGGCACAGCAAGGTCAGAACCCACAGCCCAATAGTGCTTCCTTGAGAGACCTAATTTTCTTGTAGCAAATTGTCTTTTACCTAGAATAGGGTTTTGCTGGAGGTAATAAATATGGAACAAAGGATGTAGTAAATTTTGTACAATGTTTTTATCAGAATGGACATCAGCAATTATATTTACCTTCTTTTATGCAGAGATTACTGAAGACCTGAGCCTTAGAATGATGACTTGAAGAAGGGCAATGCTGTATAAATATATACTGTTATTATCCTCTCATGTAGGGAGACCCAATTTGAGGAGAAAGATTAATTCATATTTACTCTACTATTTGTTAGAGTAAATATGAATTCCTTACAAAAAAAGAATTATTTTGGAAAATATGTTTCTTTTTGAACAGCTTTCCTTCACCTCTGTCACATGCTCTTTGCTCTTCATGTAAACCTTTTCCTCTCGTTGTTCTGTATCTGTGTAGAACGTTTGTGCTCAGAAGTTCTAAATCTTGTTTGATTTTTTTAACATTATTCTTAAAAAATTTTTATGACTTGTCACATTATTCAAGTATTTTTTGAATTATAAGTCTGAAATTTACGATTTTTTAATCTATTTGCAGACTACTTTGTTGTCATAATGTCAATGGTTCTTTAGATCAAAAACTTCTTTCCTTCTGATTTCAATATGAATTGATTTTAAATTGTTGATTTTAAACTATAAGGATGATTCACAGCAGGATGTTCCAGAACCACCAAGGAATACGACTGCCATGTCATAATTTCATATTCAAATGTTAATTTCTCAGCAATTGAGGATTTTGGTTAATGTTCCTGACTCACAAAGCAGCATGTGTCTATTCCTACTATGTTTAACATTCATTAGAAGCACAACATACATTACAGACTCACGTTGATTGTTCAGATTTATCCTTAAGGATTATAAACTCTCTATCATAACAATGCTACAGTCATTAGATAAAAGATACAAAGATACAGCAAGGAACTAATAGACATAACTCATAAAATGACTAATGCTAAAGATCCTGAGCAGTGTCAATTACCGTTATGATCAGGGATGCAAAAGTACCTGGGTATCAGAAGCAAAAAGAAAATACTAAGTCGACAAAATTCAGCTTTTTAGTATCTCTTAGGATGAAGTCCATTGGGTTCATAGCCAGTTATTAAAATGTCTAACTTTGAAAATTATGATACTTCAAGAACTGTGTTCTGTATCATCCAAAATGCAGAAGAGAAAATGGCATACAGTCATGCTCTGCCCATTGTTTCTGATCAAAATTCTATGTGAATTTCATGTATATTTTATTTTGATGCTCTATTAGTTGATGCTCATGGTGACTCACCACAGAAATGGGTAATTATAAGATATAAAGAATTTTTTTTTGTTAAGTGTGGTAGTGTTTGGTGTTAAGCTACATTTATTATTTAGACTTCTAACAGACTAAAATATGAGAGACTAGAATAGAAGATAAACATACAAAATACTTTCTAAAATTAATTTTATTCTATAGAATCATTAAAGGGTAATAGTTACCAAACCCTGGCATTGGAAATAAGCTCACACATTACATCTTAGTAGTACAGTAGAAGAACTGTGTGCAATTCTGTTCCATAATCAGAAATGTAATTTAAAAGGGATTAAGACTGGTGTGATATCCACTCAGTGCAAGGAAGGCAAGGAAAAGCAGGCCAAAGGAAAGCTCTCAACTGTTAACTTAAAACCCACACAGCAAGTTTCCACTAATACAGAGTGCTTCAGCATATTCACATATTCACCATCAGGCAATAAAACATACTCTATGTAGTACACCAATCTTTAGTAGGGTCTACCTTCCACTCACAAGGAAAACTAAAAACCTGACCTCAATTTCCATTAAAGAAGCATTTCTACACCTGAGTATAATTACGACTAGAACATAAAATTTATTCTTCTCATAAAAGCATTTTGAAGGCATAAATCTGTCTTTTTTGAGGAACATACATTTCAGTGTTTAAACTTGTATTTTATAATCTATCATAATAGATGAGAATAAAACTATTTAAAATTAAAGCAAAATCATGATTTTCCACATTGTTTTTCTTCAGAGAATGAATAGATTAAATGTGGAATATGTGAAATATTCAAGAGATTCATTCACCCTAATTCAAGACAGGAGTATCAAGACAAACCATTTGCAACAAGCCTGTACGTTCTGTAATAGCCATAAAAAAAAAATCTATTCTTGTGTTTCTTATAGAAATGTCTTTCTAATATTAGAACTCGGTTTGCTTCAGCCCAGGAGGTTTGGTTTTGTTGTATTCACAGTGAACCCACAGTTAATGAGAATGAGACTATTCGTGAGGTAAAAAGTCACATAAGAATAACTAACCATAATTAAATGAGAAGAATAATTTTAGGCTGCATCTGAAGCTATAAACATAGGGATTGTTGTGAAAATAGATACCCTCTAAATGATCTAAATCTCAAATCTGAAAATCAGCTCCAATTGAAGCAGAATGTCATAGAATTTGTTTGGTCTCCAGCAGAGATTTGAGATGTACCCTATAGCTTGCTTCTAGGAAGAAAGAAAACATGAAATCCAAGTTTCTCACTGTTTATAGTGATGAAATTGATACCTATTTTTTAAAAATCTTCAGCAACCAAATTACTTAGATTTTCCTGACCTACCTGGTACTGTGAAATTCTATTTTCAGCACTCTGAAATACACCTAAATTCAGGACAACTTAGAAGATTTAAAAGTAAATGAAATTGATCTGATTCAGAATGCTTCATGCATTCTTTTGGCTTTCTCTTAGTTTGTTATTGTGTGCTACATGTTACCCATCTCTATTACCCAAAACAGCTTTAGTGTTTTCTTAATATTTTAAGTGACTGATATATTTTCATAATAGGACACAGGCTCAGAACAGCATACTTGATTCCAAGTTTTTAAGGATAAGTGCAAATAATGATTTTAAATTCTAAAGCCACCATATGACACCATGTTTATCTGCAATATGTTCTTTTATGCATGTATGTAATTGTGGTTTGGCTTGAGACTTAGTTAAGCAATTGGTAAATGTGTCTCTTGGAACTAGTTCCTGGCCTTGAATGCAAATTACTGGCTTCACAAAATTAAGATTTCCTGCTGGGAAATTTGGTTGTTTCAAATGTGCTTTGCCACCTTAATGGCTATTGACTTACACTCAGAGGAGA
The DNA here is from genome assembly GCF_021018805.1 of Prinia subflava. Classification (NCBI taxonomy): domain Eukaryota; kingdom Metazoa; phylum Chordata; class Aves; order Passeriformes; family Cisticolidae; genus Prinia; species Prinia subflava. Next base: position 32,830,633 of record NC_086250.1, on the reverse strand, counting down.
AGCAGAAACATCCATTATACAGTGTACTCTGTATAACACAGGGCAAAGAGTAAGCTTTGGAAGGCCATGTGTACCTCTGAAATTAGCAAATTTAAGCAACTCAGAAGACCAGAATTAGATAAACAGTACTGGTGGATGCTTTACTTTTTAGGAAGTAAATTGTTAGTTTTAGTAAAATTAATACCAAATATTGCTATAATTTTGATTTTTACTCCTGGGTACTGCATCAGATTTAGATGTACTGCAGTGTGAATTCCAGAATAGGACCCAAAGATTTGATAACACCTCTTGTATTAGCTTTTTCTCTATGACTTTTGGCAAATCACGTATCCATCCATCCAAAGGTATGAAAAATGTCTTGTTATCCATGCCATGAGGTTTGATGCAACTTACTAAAATTTACTAGCACAGAAAAAGAACAAAATGTAATATAAATGGTGGTTTATAAATACCTTCCAAAATCCAGTTCTTTGAAGGTGATATTTTAGGATTCTCAAATTTTACCAATTTTATACTTTAACATTTTATAGGTAGATATGTCAGAGGCTGTAAAAATGGCTTCAGAAAGAAATTAATGCACATTTAAGAATGTTCTACTAGTTTGAATCTGTTAAAATCAGTTTTTCTTTCCCTGTGCTATATTGGTTGTACAAATACTAAAACTTCTACTCACCAACATAATTGCTGATGGTATGAAATATAGCTTCCTAAAAATTGTACAATGGAGTATTTTGTTTCAGCATCTGTTATATGTCAGTGCAGAATTTCAAGGGTACAAAATTGTGTAATCTTTCTTTGCAGAAGACATCAGTCATGAAAAAGTGAGACAGAGTTAAAGAATTAGCCTTCCTTGGCTCCCATTGCATCTAATTCAGGCATGCTCGACCCATTGCCATCATTGTTGCATTTATGCCAGCTGGTTTTGATTATTAAGAAAAGCAGCTTTGCATGCTGAAGATATAACAATAAACTATTGTCATAAGAATGGAGCACTTTTGTTTCTAAGGGGTATAAATACCTGTATAATAAAAATAAAGTGGCTTCAACTTCACATGTTGCAGAGAACAAATAACAGCTCATCAAGCATAGTACAAATGGAACTTGGATATGGAGGGTACCTTACCAGGACCAGTGTGATTTTCTTCCCCTTTTTTGAGGTGGGACATTGGAGGGATAAAAAAATTTCACATTTCTTACTCTTTTCAAAGGAGCTAATTTCAAGAGCAGATACTTTTGAACAGTTTAGGGGAAATTTTTGTCACACTATATGTTCTTATCCTGTCCCAATGTCAGATACAATGAGTTATATTTCCCATCACTCCTCACCAGACACCATGAAAATCCTGGATGTCTAGCAAATAATAAACTCTTCTAATATTTCCATCAGGGAATAATAAAATCAAGTATGTATAAAAACATACCCTTTAGCATATGAAAGCATAGGAACATGTGAACTTATACAATAACCAGTAGATATCTCATTTTGAGTACATTCACATATTGACACAACAATGTATGCCAAATAAAACTCTCATGAAGCCTGGAACTCAGTAAGACAGTGTAATAAAATCTGGGATACAACTAATAGGTCAAAATCATCATGTTCTACTAGGAATTGCTCTGGAAGGGTAAAATCCCTAGAAAAGTTAACTGGATAGCTAAGGAAATAGTTGGAGTAAAAAGAAACTTAATTTGGTATATGGCATTTGGCATTTGCCACATGCAAGACATAGGTAGGGGTGCAAGTTTTCTAAACCTGAAAAGAAGGGGAAAATATGCAAAGGTTCTTCAATATACTGAAAAAGCATTAACAATCCATTTTGAAAAGTGCATGTTCAGTTTCTCCTATTTCTGTAGTATTTTTGGCTGCACAAATTTTTTGGCTGCTCTTATAGAATTCGTAACTGAAACAAAGTCACAGAATTAAATGTCACAGAAAAGAAAAAATCTAATTATTGTTAATGTGATATTGATAATTTATGTCAACATTACTGTAAAAACTGCAAAGTGATCCAGTATTTGGTCATAATTCTGACACCAATTGTTTCCACAGAGTGAATTAATCCTATGAATTTATAGCCAAGATGAACATGATATAAGCCAAAAGAAGAGTGAATGAAGGAAATGTAAAGCTCATTTGTGTATTCCCATGACTGCATGATGTTCCCCTGGCTGACCATTTCATCTGTAATTAGGGTGTCTGTATGATCAGTGACACATCAGACAGACGGCTCCTCTTTAACCTTTATCTGAATCTTCCAGGCAAGAGTCCCAGAGCCCAGGAATTGAAATCCCTTTACCTAAGCTTCACTTCCCACCAAAAAATCTTTTCTATTACTTTGAGCTTATCAGATGTCTGTGGCCAGGAGGAAACCTCATCATGACCTTGTTGGCCCTAGAGACTGCGTAGTTTCTTTCACTGACTCCCATAACCACCCAAGGGTTTTATGTTTGAACTAGGGCATTTCAAAGACAACAGTGTTGATTGAGACTCAAAATAATATGAACTCATAGACAGAATAGGAATCAAAGAATGAAAGACAGGCAGCTATAATGGAGCCCTTGGTGACCCATCCCAAGAGATGGTTTCATGGATCTCCTCTCTGCACCTTAAAGACAGAAGAACAATATGTGTCTCTTTTCCCACAGTAATTTGAATGTCCATGATAACAGTGTGCTAACAGTAACAGCACTTAGGTCCACTTTATCCACAGATTATTAACTTCCAGGATACTTTGCTCAGACTGTCAGGTAGTTGTTGCTCAGGCAGTAAGCACATTCCTCAAACCTATCAGGTAGATAATTTTAAAGCAAGGTTGTCGTTAAGTGCCTCATGTCACAGGGACAACCAGCAAGAAGGAGCCATGAAGACACTTGCAGACAGGTTTGCAAAGTTCAGCACGTCACTCCTCTTGTCTTCTCAACCAACCAGATCTGAGTCCTGTCCCAGGAAGCATCTGCATGAGAACTTTGGTGGCACTGTGGAAAATTCCAGTTGGAATTATGGGGCTTGCTAGCAGAAGCAGCTCACTGTACATCAACTTGCCATGGGTGTGCCCTAATGTCACACTAGCAAAAAATCCTGCTGCTCATCCTCTTCCTGATTGAAACATCTGGGGAAGGGAAGGGAAGGGAAGGGAAGGGAAGGGAAGGGAAGGGAAGGGAAGGGAAGGGAAGGGAAGGGAAGGGAAGGGAAGGGAAGGGAAGGGAAGGGAAGGGAAGGGAAGGGAAGGGAAGGGAAGGGAAGGGAAGGGAAGGGAAGGGAAGGGAAGGGAAGGGAAGGGAAGGGAAGGGAAGGGAAGGGAAGGGAAGGGAAGGGAAGGGAAGGGAAGGGAAGGGAAGGGAAGGGAAGGGAAGGGAAGGGAAGGGAAGGGAAGGGAAGGGAAGGGAAGGGAAGGGAAGGGAAGGGAAGGGAAGGGAAGGGAAGGGAAGGGAAGGGAAGGGAAGGGAAGGGAAGACTAAGACTGATGCGGGAGCATATCATGGTTGTAACACATATTACTCTGCATCATTTTCAGGAAGAATAGGGAGCTGTTATGTTTGGCATTAGGGAGGAGAACTGTTTCACTGTCCAATACTTCCTGGATATGTTTTTTTAGTCTAGGACATAAGCCCTTCACTCATTGCTCTCCTATATCACTGACATTAGTATTAAAATTATTCCCTCCTTACATAATTGCTAGCAGGCAATTTTGAGGAGTGGGAGAACTTTCTCAGACACATTGTTTCCTCTCTGAAAAATGTGACAAATGTAGTCTTTCCCTTTCCTTTACCAAAGACAAGTCATATTTCAAGCATATTCTATAAGTCAAAGGAGAGAAGAAAAAGGAAAATAAAAAGGAAAGGAAAAGGGAAAGGGGAAAAAGGAAAAGAAATACAAAAATCAACTGTAAATACAGTTACTCCTGTAAAATTTAAGAAAAATTCTACCACCAGAGATACAAGGCATTCCTCAGGCAAAACTTCCTCAGAGAAGTAGGACTTTTGCCTTCCTTTTTCTTCCCTCTCCTTTTCCTTTCTATTTTCTTGTTAGACAGTAAATTATAAAATACTTATTTAGTATAAAACTGAATAATTACAGCATTTAGAATTTGACATTCTAATTTAAATTGCCAGTTGTAGCCCAGGTAATTTTTTTTCTGAAAGAAAAAGACCCAGCCTCATCAGGAAATAAAGTAGTATGAGAAAGGGCAGCATAGGCTTTCACATTCCATTTGCATGTGCATCACATGAACTGCATATATAATACTCCTGATGCTGCCAATGAGAATTTTAAAGAGGATTTGCAGGTTACTAAGTGTCTGGCCTCACCTTCAGGACTCACAACCACAATCAGGTCAGTAAGAACAGTGCCACAGGATTTATTCCTCTCTCAGTTTCTTTTGATAAAACCACTGAACCTGCTCATTATGGAAAAAGAAAACAACCTATAAACTAGAGGCAGAACCTTTAAGATGGCTGTTGTTAGGTGTGTGATGTAAAAAGGGGTATGGAGGATTTATTCCTGTCTCTGTGCTAGGAGATGTAGGAAGTTCCTGCTCAAAGATCTTGCTTAGGCTCCTCTGCTGTTTTGTCATGTTCAAGAAACAGCAGAAATGTTTGCTCTTAAGTGAACATGCAACTGCTACTCTAAGTGATATATCAGGGCATTGGGTCAAGAAGTGAGAGCCCTAGTTTCTCATTTCATCTTCAGAGTCTCATACAGCTCAAGACTGCCTTGCCCATGGGACTGCAACCTGTGCAGTCGCCTTCTACAGTGCACTAAAAAGAGCAGGCATCAGAAGAAGAGCAAATAAAGAAGGAAACTTTGTGGCTAAACCACTAACTGCAGAGTATGAGTTCCTACTTCCAAAATTGCTATCTTTTAAATTAATGTTTATGTGGAAGAAGTGCTTCCAAGCAGTAGGAACTGCAACCTCAGATGTTCCCCCATCTCCATTTGAATGCAATGAGGGAGACCTTTCCCAAATTCCACTACTCCCATCAGCATTCATTCCTAGCTCTGCACTGGCCTCCCTTCAACCAGCAGCAGAACACCTTTACTCCCAGCCCAGACAAACTCAGCATCCTCTCAGCATGATTCATGAGGAGAGTCATGTGAAAATCCCCAGGAAGATCCTCCTGATGTACCACAGATCAATTCAATGCCATTAGTATGTGGGTCTTAGTATATTTAGTGTACCATAACTTGCAGAAGAGTAAAGCATGGAGAAGACTTTTCTGAGTGAGATGATGTCTTTAAACAGTCAACTAGGCATTTTTAGAATTCATATGTTAAAGAAAACACAAGATATTTTTAATGGTTTTTTTAATGCAGTTCAGTGAAAGAATTTAATTGCCTTAAATTTAAGTGTCTCTAGAAGATGCTGGCTTAAAAATTTTCAAAATACAGTTAGATAAAAGAAGCAAGACCAGCTCTCCTCCAAATACATTCAAATAACACATAACTTTGGACAAGCCAGGAGAGTTGAATTTAACTATATTTCCTTTCCTTTCCTTTCCTTTCCTTTCCTTTCCTTTCCTTTCCTTTCCTTTCCTTTCCTTTCCTTTCCTTTCCTTTCCTTTCCTTTCCTTTCCTTTCCTTTCCTTTCCTTTCCTTTCCTTTCCTTTCCTTTCCTTTCCTTTCCTTTCCTTTCCTTTCCTTTCCTTTCCTTTCCTTTCCTTTCCTTTCCTTTCCTTTCCTTTCCTTTCCTTTCCTTTCCTTTCCTTTCCTTTCCTTTCCTTTCCTTTCCTTTCCTTTCCTTCTTTTTTCTTTTTACAGGGCTTTTTGAAAGGATTATGTGTTACACTATCATTATTATTAAAACATCTTCATCAGAGAAGGTAAAAAATTCATTACAAAATATAGAACCCTCAAACAGCCAGAGACTTTGTAGATTATATACATATGGGGTTTAAAAAAAGAATTTGACTTTCAAAAAAAGAATTTGAATGCAATTTTTTTTGTAATTTTCATGGTTTAAATAGTTACTCAAAACAAACAATGAAAACAACATGTAGGGCAGCTGAACATCCTATATTCTGCATGAAATTTTTTTCCCTGTCCTTTTATTACCTACTTTTTTTTATAATATCATGCAACTGTAACATGAGATATCTATTACCAAGATAAAGTAATGACTCAGAGAAAAAGTTTTGTTGTATTATCTCAAGCTTATCTCCAGGAAGTGATTTTGAAACCTTTGGGATTGAACTAAGCAGAAAGACACAGCTAACACAGCTAATTCAGCTGAACAGAAACACAAATGTGGTTTTAGCAATGTCTCACTGATGTTCAAGGGACTCTAAGGCTTGATTTGGGTCAAAGGCCACTAAAATCATGTAAAGACTTTCATCAACTCTGAAAGCAGACTTGTTTTGAAACCAAGGGGAGAACTGTAGACTTATGGCAAACAGCAGATAAGATACAGGAGGTGAACCTGGAGCTCTTTCTAATACCACAAGAACAAAAGAAGTTTAGGTTAAATTGAGAGACAACTCAGAATCATTTTAAGACATGTTCTCATTAATTTAGAGAACTGATTAGTTAAGGTTCATTGAAGCCAAGATATACTATTCAAAAGGAAAAGGAGAACTGGTTTTTTTTTTCAGAAATAATTTTATGAAGTAAATCCCTAAGGAGATAGTGATATTTAATTCCTGCTTGTCTCTTCTTTTCTCTTGGTATTTTCAAAGAGAATTGAAAACAGAGACAAAGAATTTGACAGTGATTAAGGATACAGAAAATATGGAGAACAAAATGGAATTCATGCCAGAATATCACTGAAGAGAGGGTTGAGGTGAGACTCAAATGTAGCACCTTTATAGCGACAAATTTCATTTAAATATAACAAACAAATGCATGCAAAAAATTAAAGACCTGACAGATCTGAATGTAGGACATTGGACAGTTAAAGACAGAAATGTCTTTAAGAAAACTAAAATTAAAACCAAAAAAAAAGCCTTATAGAAAACAAGGGAAATATGTATTTCCCCAGAGGGAACATAGACAGAGAAAGAGCTGAGAATTCCCACATATGTCGAGAAAATAAAGGAAAAATAAAGAGGAACTTAAACTGTAAATTATCATACAGAAATGAACACTTTAGAAGGGTTTGTTGAACAAGGCTTTTTCCCTTGTATTTTACACTTATGGGTTTGTTGAAGTGACACAGCTGACTCTCTGTCTTTCAAGTTCTGCTGACACAGCTTGTTTTCTCAAGACCTCTTGCTCAGAAAAAAAATAAGCTTCTTTTAAAAAAAAAATCCTTTTATACATTTTCAAAATCCTCAAGAGTTTGCCTGTAAGAATGTCATTCGAAAACCGCAGGCCTGACTGCCTGATTAAAAAAAAATTAAAAAAAAAAAAAAGGCAAGAAAAAAGCAAAACCAAAAAACCCACCACAATTGTTACTTATTGCAAAAATGCTTAAGTACAGAGATTTTTCATAGGTTCAAGACAGTACAAGTTTATAGGAAGGCTGGGGTTTTAATCCATCTGTAAAATGTCAGTTCTATGGGGAATTAACCTGTGGATGTCTTGGTTTTGACACCATATCTCTATTTTTTATCCAACATACCAAAAGAGGTGATACCCCATACAGTCCATATTGCTTTGACTGAAGAAATCGAGTGTTAGTGTTTGAAGCTTGTGTAAAAGCTCAAAGTTACAGAGCAAGTATACGTAGAACACCTTGAAAAACTGATTCAGAAATAATTTCACTATTACAGATGATAATTAAAGCCTTTTTTAAAACTGCCTTGCAAGAGATGAACAATTGTATTATAAATCATTAGACATAACTGGCAAGATTATGCCAATTTACATTTTCCAACCTGTGTGAGAAAATAAATATTCAACTGTAATAAACAAGTAGAAAACCCACAGAAGTCCTTTTTTAAGGTAACTTCAAAAACTGAAACTCCATTTTTTAATACCAAGCCTATTGTTTTCTGAGAGCAGTCTTTTTAACTCTCGATATTACCATTGTATGAAAATGAACACTGATATTTTTCCAAAGCTAAAATGTCCCTGCAGGTAACAAAATCCAAATTTAAATCATAATATATATAAGCATTTTTTAATCAAACACATATTATTATATTACTGCTTCACAAAGTTTTTCCTTTTATTTGTCTTTTTTTCCTGAGAGCAGTGCAGAATAAGCTAGTTTACTGATTGCTGTACCAGAAATATTTTAGAGAAAAATAAATGTCTTGGAGTTTGTTATGAATTGCCATAACTTATTATCATAGAAATATCGTGTATTGTACCCAAAGTAAAAGGAAAAAATACTAAAAATAAATACTGATTTCTCTGCATAAAATCATAGGAAGAGTGGAAAGTGGGCCAAAAAAAGTTCCATGGAACAAAATGATTGTATGTAATTTTCTATAATAACTATAACTATAAAAATATACTAATTAATACGGAAATAATACAAGAAAAACTCCTGGCAAAGCCTCAACCATGCATTTTTTGACATGAAAAGACATGATTAAATCTTAAAAATTCTTGTTACATAAATAATAAGATTTTAAAATTTTTGTTACATAAATAAAAACCTTGCCACTTACATACTGATTTGGGAGCTTCTTTTCTTTTTACTGCTATGTATATTTTTTGCTTTGTTGGAATGTGTCCTTGATAATAACTCTTTTCAGAAGTATAAGCTGATAAATTTTGGCACAACTATTTTTCCTGGCAGAATTCTCCAATAATGAAATAAAAACAATGAAGTTTCTCTGCATGCATATGATGGTATGTCTTGATAACAACACTGGTAAATGTGCATCAAAGGAAAGAACATGTCATCCTGGATCTATTCCGACACACCAAATGATTTCTAGAAGCCAGTTTTAAGTCTCTGTTATTTTTGCTGTTAAGTAGAGGTGCCATTGAAAAAGAAATGTCAAGTCCCTTGGGCTGAAAGCAGAAAAGCTATGCAATGCCTGTCCTGTTTGTGAACTCTGGTAAAGACCAATTAAGCCTTCAAGCAATACCTTGTATGTTTCCACAGATGTAAAGGACTTTATTGTATCTGAATTTTTCTTGCTTTTTCTCTTTTCTTTCCTTTCTTTCTTGTTGCCTGCTAAAATAATTAGCTCTTGGGAGACAGAGCAGGAAGTCCATATTTTCCTTTGGCTATCTTGATTTGCATTTTTGTATAGTGGAAACACACTATAGTCCTACCTCAAGAAATCATATTGGAATATTTATTGTTTTTTAAAGATAATGCAACACATCAAATACCTGGTTGCACCAGGGTCAATCCAGACTGGGGGATGAGCAGAGGGAGAGCAGCCCTGCTGAGAAGGACTTGGGGGTGCAGGTGGGTGAGGGGCTGGACATGACCCAGCCATGGGCACTCCCAGCCCAGAAAGCCAAACGTGTCCTGGGCTGCATCCAAAGCAGTGTGGGCAGCAGAGGAGGGAGGGGATTCTGCCCCCCTCTGCTCCTGTGAGACCCCACCTGCAGGGCTGCATCAGCTCTGGGGTCCCAGCACAGGAAAGACAGGGACCTGGTGGAGAGAGTGCGGAGAAGGCCACCAAGATAATGAGTGGGGTGGAGCACTTTTATGAGGAAAGCCTGAGAGGATTGTGATCAGCCTGCAAAAGAGAGAGATAGAGTATCTGACGAGTACTGTACCTGAGGAGACCCTACAGGAATGGTGGATAGAGACTATTTACAAGGACGTGTACTGACACGATGAGGAGGAATGGCTCCAAGCTTAAAGTGTAGGTTTAGATCAGATACTAGGAAGAAATTCTTGGCTATGAGGGTGCTGAGCCACCAGAACAGGTTGCCCAGGGAAGCTGTGGATGCCCCATCCCTGGGAATGTTCAAGCCCAGGTTGGATGGGGCTCTGAACAACCTGGTCTAATGAAAGGTGTCTTGTGTCATGGCAGGGAGGTTGGAAGTTGGTGGTGTTGAAGGTCCCTTCCAACCCAAGCTGTTCTAAGATTGTGTGATTCTCTGAAACATAAGTAGAATTATCATCTTGAACTGCAAACTAAGCAGGTTCTGTAAGCTGTGTATGAACATTAACTGCAGGTTTCATCTAGTCTTTGGTAGAACAAAGGATTTAAGAAGAGCCCGCACACAATGAGAGGTGGTGTACATTTGGCCTGGTACTATTAGAATTTGAGTCAGTCTTGAACATGTATCTTAGAATGCTAGAAAGTATATAGTGTGCCAGCTTGGGTTAATTTTCATTGAGGAAGAGAGCTGAACTCCACACAAGCACGTTATAAAGAACATATGACAAGAGATATTTGGTGCACATAAACCTTAAAGTGTAGCAACTTATTCAGCAGTAGTCTTTAGAATTTAGAAGTACCATTATTTGCAATTAGAGTTTTTTTTTCCTGTGAGGGAGGGTTTTTTTCCTACTGATTTTGCTTTCTTTTTTGCAGTATTTGATCTTGAAAACAGAACAGACTCTTCAAGTTTCTCCTTGCATAAAAATACTTTGCACCAGACACCTACCTCTATGAAAAATATTTTGTTCACTGCATCCCCCATATTCTGCCCACTGGGTCTTGCTCCCTCAGATATTACCAATTCTCTTTTTCTTGCCTTGAACCAGTATATGTAACTCTCTCCTTAAAACTGTTGAAAAATCCTTCTGTTTTTTCAGTTGGAGTTTGTGAGTTTCTTCCATCTGGGTTTTGGCGCTGCTTTTTTTTTTTTTTTTTTTTTTTGTGGTTTCTTCTCCCCTCCCCCCCCCCCCCATGACCCTTTTTATTTTAAGCATTTAGAAATGAAAAAAATGAGAACTGTAATTATGTTGCAAGCCATAGGCACCATGAACTGTCCAGAATAAACAGGGATGAGCACTGTGTAACAGAAACCCTGCCAAACTGAAACTACAAATCACTTTTTTTTTTTTTAACACTAAATGTAGCAGAAATGGGAACTTTTCCTTCAAATAACCCTTAAGAGAACAGAAGATGACCCATAAAATCTGGACATCAGCAGTGGCAACCATTTCAAGTGTAAAATAGCTTAATGATATTTAAATGATATTTTTATACAACTGGATATCCAAAAACACTTTGGTGTTGACACATGCAGACAGGTAGAGCGAGGGTGACACCTCTGCCAAGTTGCTAAGTATTTACTTTCAGGTTAAACAGTTTGCTGTGAATCCTATTGATAGCTTTGAAATATCTAAGCTCCATGAGATAAAATGCAGGCCAAAACTTTTGCATGTGGTCAAATGTAGTAAACAAGAAACAGCATGTTGCTTTCCACATTAATCTCAGTTGTCAATGCCAGTAACTTTTAAACACTTCAGTGATGATCAATACAAGAATCTTGGAAGCAGTTTACAGTTCACAAATTACAGAAAAAAGACCACAGTATTTCATCATATGTCCCTGTATAGGTAACTAATTCCTCTGCCCATTAGTTCCTTGTATTTCCTAATAAAATCTCAGGAGCAGTCACCTTAATCACAAAATTACATGGTTTGTAAAAACATTTTTGCAATTTACATGTAAGTGTTCTACACAGGTGGAGTGTAAAATTCAAAAAACTGGAGTTTGAGTTAAACACTTTTCATCTGGATGCGTAAAACCTTATTGTGAATACCTTAAGGGTGTGTACAATGCATGCTTTTCATTTACATGGGTCATAAACAGCAGGCAGAAACTTTTATGGAAACTTGTTTTAAGTTGATCACTGTGTCTGGATAGAAAAATCCTTGAAATTGTTTTCTTGTGCGTTGTCCTGCAATCTCCAAAGAAATGTAAGCACAGGGAAGACAATAATCCATCAGAAAACCCCAGCTGCCAGGGGTAAAATTGGTGTGCTTGTGCCCTTGTGAAAGAACACATTTTTTAAGTGACCTTTTCTTTCCTATTAAACAGCTTTTTTCTTTTTTGCCTTCCTGTCAATTAAATGGCGACAATCTTACTGTGATCGTGTTTGGTACAATGACAAGGAATGCCTTCTAAAACTCCCTAGGCTTCCTCTGAAAAATAACATACAAGTTCTGATGGGAATAGCATGTTCTCAATCATTTAAATTGTGTAAATCTTTCTCACATTGGAGCATGTGCATAACAATCCATGTTAAGAGTGTGAGAACAGAGATTATGAGTTATTGTAGTCCTTGGTTATACGCTCTTAAATTGCAGTTTTAACAGTTCAAGGGGGTTTTATTCTTTGGGTTTTTTTGGTTTTTTTCTTTTTGGAAGTCCCTTGGGCAGTTCCAAAATGTTAGTTTATAAGCTGTTAGTGTTGCAGCGTTTGAGCTTCAGCTTATAGCACAGCACCTGCTGCTTTCTTACGTTGAGTGAGATGAGAGGCCACAATCTGCTCAGCCTTTGATTCCCAGTTGTATCTTTGGAACATCTCACTGCAAGTTGAATAGCTGCCTCTGCAGTGCCACTGGTAGTGAGTGGGGATTTGCAACAAAATACAGAATCTGGAGCACTGCTGTACAACAGAGAATGGAAGGCAAGGAAGCAGATTGTGACTCTTTAAAGCAACTCATTATCACTTATGTGTCTCGCAGAGATACTAAAGTAAAGGAAACTATTTTCAGACAAATACAAGACAAATACAGTGCAGATAAATGTGCTTAAAGTAAATCAGTGGATCAGGCTGTGTATTATCCTGTGAAACTCAACAATCTGCAAAAGCATTCGAGTAAACAGCTTTATACACAGCCAGCCTCAGAAATAAACACTAAGACAACACAGCTTTAGGGCTTTAAATAAACATTTTCAGGTAATGCATTTTTGATTACTGTTTTTTAGGGGAAAAAAATTAAATGGGAGAACATTTGAAAAGATAAGGTATTGTGGACTAAGCAAGATTAAACCCTGAATTCAGTTTCAATACAGCATAAACAAAATAATACAGAGACGAATATGCCTAAGCACAATAATAAAAAAAATATTAAAAAAGATTTTAAGAAGTTATGTGTTAAAATTCTTACCAATTTCATTTTTGTCTAGAATGCAATAACCTGAAAGCTATATGAATCAAAGACTTTTTAGTTCATTTGTATACTATATTGTGCCCAAGGTCCCAGGGAATAAAAATAATGCTTAAATGCAAAGTTTAAACATGTTATGTGCAAAAAGGTGTAAAGAGTTCTATATAACATTGCAAAACTTAAAGTCAACAGTCCTTTCAACCACTTTGCATTATGTCATTCTTTATTGAAATTGATCATATATGCCTTTTTTTAACTGGAAATAGTAAGAAACTCCAAATATCAGTACAGATAAATAGTTAATGATGTCACTCTAAGTATACTGGGAATTCTACATTGACTTATGAAGCCTATGACACACAAGCAGCTGGAGATGCTGGTAGTGTTGTGGATGAGAACCCTACTGCTGCTTAGGAGATGGAACAGAACACTTCAATATCTTTCTCCAGCTGAGATATAACAAACTTCTCTGACCCCTCTTCTGATCTACACACTGGCTTTCCGTGGAATATGAAATTAGTGTCTTTATCTTTATGTCCTCTAAGGCAACTTAAAATACATTTTAAAAGATTTGGAAGTGAAAAATCACAATAGGTGTTTCGATTTCTGTGGAAAACTGAACTCTCTGTGGTATGTATCAGTTATCTGTGGTAGATAACATCTGTTACAGGTTTAACTGAGTGCAAAATAAATATTCCATTCTCCCATCTTCCCCTCCATTCCCCTCAGTTCCACTCTCACATCCAGCCAACATGCATGAGCAGACACACAGACACACACACAGAGCATCTTTTGCTCCTGCATTAAGGGGAAAGTACGTTGCTCTGGAATTATTAGAACATCAGTTTCAGGAACATGCATATTTGTATGTCATTAATTTGTTGTTACAGGCTGTCAAATGTTAGTTATTACACAGGAATAGTAGCTTCTCTGTCCTAACAGCTAAATGTAGTCACATTTATATTTCCAGCAGCAGTTTGCATGTTGACAATACACAAGAAAATTTAGCCACCTCCTGTATTAATTTACATCAGTAAATGTAAATTTGTCTTGAAGCTCTGGGTGGTTAAATATGGTTTTCATTCAACAAATAATGGACTCAATATCTCATTTCTAAACTAAAGGAAAAATATAAATTAAGGTGTTGGTCCTGTGTTTGTTTCTCTGGATCTGTATGTATAACCACATTTTCCTCTTCCTCCAGCATTCATCTTTTGTTCTGTACAGTCTAGAGGTCCTCTAAGTCACTCTATACTTGTTTTTTTTCTCTCCATGTAGCTTTCTTTGCAGAAGGGACTTGGTGATGTCTTATGGCAGTTCCACAGTAGATTATCTTCTGAGTCATTCAGTTCTGTGTTCTGCACAGATGTTGGATTGCAAGAGTTCCAAAACTTGTTTGAGCATATACATCTTGGGGGAAAAAGGTAAAAATATTACTGCATTTGCTGTTTTCTTTGTAAACATAACTATTTATCAAATAACTTTTAATTTTATGCACCAGATAGACAGTGGATATTAAACCTCCCTTACTGTTCAAAAATATTTATCTAATTTTTATATACAATACATTCTTTAAGTCAAAAAAGCAGTAATGTATGCCATATCATCTATGCTATTAAACATTTTGCTTTAAACTATTGACTAGATTTGGGATTTTTTTAATACTTGCAAATTATCCAGACTCAGCATTCACCCTATAAGGCAGATATTCAGTGAGTTGAGAAATATCTGAATTTCTGTAGTTTTCAATTTAATCATTGTTTATTAAGGAGAGTTATCATAATTTGTGACCTGTGCATGACTTTGCACAACCAAACTAGCTGTCTGCCACAGATGTCCCACTTGTGTGTGACCAAAATCTCCCTTGTGAACACATAATTAGTGATGGTAGGAAACTGGAGTTATGAAACCATGAGGCATTCAAACATCTCAATATTTCATATAGAAGGCAACTCTGCATTTTTCTTCCTTTTAAAAATAGCAAAACTACTGTCTTTCCCTTTTGAATAGATGTGTAACATTTCCACTTATGGAAACGTTTTAGGTACACTTAAAGAGGAAGTTCTGTAACATCTGTGGCGGTGTGAGAAATTTAGTTTATTGAGTTTGTTATATGTTCCTTTGTTCCCTCCTCATCCATGTGTACCCCTGAGGCAAGTGACGTAACTGTCAGTTTTCTGTCACTCACGAAGCCCGAGAATTTTATATTTCTCCCTGTCCCCTGGTTGGCAGAAGTTGAATATTGCACCTGTCTAACGGTCCCTATAACTCCCTCTATTGGTTGTTTCACCTTTACCCCTCCCTGACACCTTCTGTATAAAAGTGTACGCAGAACCGCCCTCGGGGCAGTTGCGAGAGCAGGCGCAGGCGGGTGATATCGCGCTTGCAGCACAATAAACATCGCTACCTCGCAGCCTTCCATCCTGCCTCTGCTTCGTCACTTTAAGACTGCTGCCAAAGATCTCTCATAACAAGAACCCACAGGAATCAGTATTGTCGCTCGGCGTACGAACTGATCCTCGTCCCGTGTCGCGGTGCCCGGGCTAGCCGTGCGTGGAGACACTGCGGTCTCGAAACAGCGCCAAGATATAAATTGTGGCACCCAAGCCGTGGGGCTGAGAAGAGATCCACGGAGCTCTCGAAAGCCCATGGAAAAAGGACTGGCAGACCCCGCGCCAGGCGCGTGGTCTGAAATCGTGGTCCGTGAGCGTTGCAAGCAGCTTCGGTCGAAGCAGCCTCGTGGACTCGAGGAAGAGCTCCCGGAGCGATGGGGAGGCAGCGCCACCCTCTTCGCACTCGAGGGAAGGCGCCTCCCCCAAAAGCAGAGGTACCTCGAGATCGGTTTTTGCATCCGCCGCCAGGAATTTGGTAAGTATCCCTGCTGTTTCTGCGGAGCGGGTTTCGGTTTTGGGAAGCCGCCATCGGAGCGAGTCCGCAGAGAGGCTGGTCGCACGACTGCTGGGATCAGAGCGCTTTTGCTCGTTCGCTGGTTTTCGGTTTTTGCTGGTGCTTTTCTTTCTTTCGGTTTGTTTTCGCGATTTTTGTTTTGTGCGCGAGCGCGGGTGTGCGTGTGTGTGCAGCCGCTCGCGTGGCGGTCGGTGGTCGCTCGGAAGGAGCACGTTTGTGGCAGCCGCTTTTTCTTTTCGCGCTGTGCGCCGGTTGGGTTCGCAGATTTAGCGAGTGCAAGGTGCCGGTCTTTTAAAGATGCAGCAGATTTTTTTCTTTTAAACATTTATTTTCTCGATCTCGGTTTGGGGAAAGTGCCGATTTAAGATCTAAACGGGGAAGGAGATGGGTGCCTCTTCCTCGTCGGTACAGGATGGGATTTTTAAGGTTCTAGTTGAACTGTTAGAATTTAAGAAAGCTAGGTTTTCTAAAAGTTGTGTAAAGCGATGTTCGCAATGGCTCTGTGTGATCTTCCCAGAAATCTCACGAGCACACACCCGCAGCCCGCATTTTTGGAGCACTGCGGAGCAGAAATTGGCAGATTTGGCAGATGCAAAAAGCAGAGACCCGCAAAAATTTGTGGCTTTAATTCTGCAGCTCAAAGCCGCCACGGCGGAGTTCAGAGAATTTGAAAAAGAGCCATTGCAAGGACAGCTTGCCCCGGTTCGCCCTTCCCGCAGCCCCAAACCCTCTCCCCGCAAAAAAGGAATTTTAAGGAAAGCGGCAGACAAAAGGTCTACCAGCCCCAGTTTTTTTCAAAATTCCTGTTCCCCCAGCCTGCGTAGTCTGGGCCGGACTGTGTGGGATGCTTCTAGGAGCCCTGGCCCGGCATCTAGAAGCCCTTCCCCCACCCCGATTTCTCCCAGTTCCAAGCCAAAAGTTTATTTTAAAGTTGCTGCATCAAAGAAGCCTCGTGGCTGTGGCTGTGGCGTCCAAGATGGCGGGGACCGCGTGGTCAGTTCACCATCCCCCGCTCCTTGTCCCCACAATCCTCTTCGTTCTCCCCACCCTTCCCCTTCACCCCACCCCCTCCCGTCCTCTACCCCACCCACCTGCCCTGCCCCCGAGCCCACCCATGGACCCGTCTGCCAGGCGGAGCCACAGTCAGAGTCTCCGGCGTGTCCCCACCCCGGAATTCGGTCATGTTGTTTGTTTGGTTCCCACGGTGACGCTTCCGGTTCCCACGGTCGGAACCAGGAAGTAAACAACCGGGAACCAGGGAGTCAGCAGGCTTGCTTCACTGCTGCTCTGGTGACATTCAGGAGCTCCCGGGGGGACACCAGTGACAGTCCGAATTGGCAACCTTTTTCCCAAGAGTTGATTAAGGATCTCTGTAAAGCCCACAGAGAGTACGGAAGGGAAAGCCCGTACTTCCGTGGTCTCCTTACAGCCGATCTTTCTAATGCAACAGTTGTTCCTGCTGATTTAAAGCAACTGTTTTCATGCTTCATGAATGTCACAGAGTTTAAACTCAGGGAAGCGGCATGGAAGCAGCTGGTGCGGGAAACACTTCCACGCCTTTTACAACAACCAGATACCGCAGTGGATGGACAAGGGAATGCAATGTCCCTTGAGCTCCTTTGTGGTGAAGGCCAGTAGAACTCTCCTTCCACACAAGCCTCACTGATTCCCTCTGCAGCCCTCACAGCAATTAGAGATCAGGCTTGCAAAGCGTTTTTTAGCCTCCAAACCCACGCTCCCTTGCCACCTTATACCATGATCAGACAGGGTCCAGTAGAGCCTTTTGTAGATTTTGTGGAGAAACTGACCCATGCAATTGAAGTGCAGGTCAGGAATGAAAGTGCAAGGGATCAGATTTTAGAAGAAATCGCATTTATTAATGCAAATGATTTGTGTCGTTCAGCAATTTTAAGTCTTCCTCTAGATCCACCCCGCACACTTCATTCCATGCTCCAAGTGTGTCAGGCCAAGGTCCCTTTCCTCAGCCGTGGGACTCAGCCTCGACCACCTCTGGCATCTTCTCTCCCACGACCTCCACATGTGGCTCAAGCATTCCCTGCAGGCCCAACGCTGCACAAGCCTTTCCAACGCCGCTCGTCCTTCTGTGGCAAGCAGCAGCAGCAATGCTACTTCTGCGGAGAAGAAGGACACTGGGCTGCCTCCTGTCCTCACAAACACCAAGGACAGACGACAATGCCCCGAACACCTGGGACTCCTCCACCTTTTCAGCAACAGCCAAAAAACTAACAGGAGAGTGCGGGTCCATCCAGCGCGAGGACTTTAATCGGGTGGACCGGGTGGGGGGGTCAAAAGGGGGTCAACCGATTTGTGAAAACTCACCGGACTGGAGAATTCTCTCTCCTGAATTTGAACTTGCAAAACCCATTTTAACAACTAATTCTCTTTATGAACCTTACAGGTTGCAGATCACAGAACCTCTGATTCTAAGTGACCACGACTGGCATTTTGTTACCGTAGATCCTTGCAGTGTCAGCGACTGGCCATTGGTAGAGTGCAGTAAGTACATCATCGCTGGGGACTGCAAACACACTCCTCAAGAGATTGAGGTTCTTCCTGGGTGACTTGTTAACTGTCCCAAGCGCCTCATCCTCTGGCTGCGTTGCATTCACCCACCCACATTCTTGCCAAAAGGGCAGATAATTGCACAGGCAATCCCATTTGAGTGCTTTGGCCTCCAGAACAACACAGTCACAGTTAACACAGTACACAAAGTAACGACACAGAAACCCAGGGTGAAGTGTACATTTATATTGGGTGGGGAATCCTTTGAAAAAGATCTGCTTTTTGACACAGGAGCAGACCTGTCTCTCGTCCCAATCAAGGATTGGCCGACGCACTGGCTGCTGGAGGATGTGGCAGGTCACGTCCAAGGTGTGGGAGGCCTTCAATTGGCACGGCAATCTAAGAACGTGGTGAAAGTAAGGGGACCAAATGGACAATTGGCATCTGTACGTCCTTTTGTTTTAGATTATGAGGAGCCACTGCTTGGTAGAGACCTCATGGCCCAGTGGGGAGTCACAATTAGCATTCCTGAACCCACACAAAATTTTTGGGCAGCGGCCACTGAGAAGCGCCACATCCAAAAACTGAATTGGAAAACTGATAACCCAGTCTGGGTGGAACAGTGGCCGCTGGCAAAGGAGAAATTACAGGCGCTTCAGGAGCTCGTAGAAGAGCAATTGAAAAAGGGTCATATCGAGGAGACTAATTCGCCTTGGAATTCACCTGTCTTTGTCATTCGGAAAGCTGACAAGACACGGTGGCGGCTTCTTCACGACCTCCGCCAAATTAATAATGTTATCAAAGATATGGGGTCTCTCCAACCAGGAATGCCCTCCCCAACCATGCTCCCTCAAGATTGGAATCTGGCAGTCATTGACATAAAAGACTGTTTCTTCCAAATTCCCCTACACCCTGACGATGCTCCACGTTTTGCCTTTTCGGTTCCTTCCATCAACCGAGCGGCCCCAAGGAAACGATATCACTGGCATGTATTGCCGCAAGGTATGAAAGTCTCTCCAGTTCTGTGTCAGCAGTTTGTCGCTTCCTTGTTGTCCCCTGTGAGAGCAGCCGCGGAGGAAGTTATCATCCATCATTATATGGATTATATACTTGTGTGTGCCCCGACAGATGATGCACTGACACACACACTTGGCCTTGTAACAGATTCGTTAGTTGCTGCAGGTTTCGAGCTGCAGGCAAACAAGATTCAGAAGATGCCACCCTGGAAGTACCTGGGCTTAGAAATAGGTAAGCAGACCATTGTGCCACAGAAATTGGAGATCAGGACAAAAGTCCAGACCCTTGCTGATGCCCACCAACTCTGTGGTGCTTTGAATTGGGTAAGGCCCTGGCTGGGTCTGACTACTGAGGATCTAGCCCCTCTTTTCAATCTTTTGAAAGGGGGAGAGGAGCTGAGTTCTCCTGGGGTACTTACTCCAGAGGAAAAAACAGCACTTGAAAAGGTTCAAAATGCAATGTCTTCCAGACAGGCTCACAGATGTGACCCAGACCTGCCTTTCCGTTTCATCATCCTAGGAAAGCTGCCGCATCTGTATGGCATCATTTTTCAGTGGGACCAGTCTGCAAAAACACCTAGACAAGGTAACAAGGGCCAAGGCAGAAGAGATCCTCTGCTGATTATAGAGTGGGTCTTTCTCAGCCACGAGTGGCCCAAAAGAATGACACAGCCACAGGAGCTCATGGCTGAGCTCATCCGCAAAGCGAGAGTGCGGATGAAAGATCGGGCCGGTTGTGAATTTGAGTGCATTCACATGCCAATTGGCTTGGAAATGGGCCAAATGACAAAATCCATGTTGGAACACCTGCTTCAAGAGAATGAAGCATTGCAATTCACCCTAAATTCCTTCACAGGCCAAATTTCAATTCATCGGCCAGCCCACAAATTGTTCAATTCAGAAACAGCATTCACATTGGCAATGCAAAGTATTCGGAGCAGAAAGCCCCTCAAAGCTCTGACAGTTTTCACAGACGCGTCTGGGGCTTCTCACAAGTCAGTTCTGACTTGGGAGAATCCTGAAACTCAGCAGTGGGAAGAAGATGTTCAGGAGGTGATGGGATCGCCTCAGATTGCTGAGTTGGCCGCAGTCGTTAGAGCCTTCGAGAGGTTTCCCGAATCATTCAATTTAGTAACTGACTTCGCATACATGGCGGGGGTGGTATCTAGGGCAGATCAGGCCATCTTACAAGAAGTGTCCAACACCACTCTGTATGAGCTGCTCTCAAAGCTTGCAAAGCTTGTCTCCCACTGAGAGCATCCGTTTTATGTGATGCACACAAGATCACACACAGATTTGCCAGGGTTTATTGCTGAAGGTAACAGGAGAGCTGACGCCCTCGCTGCTCCTGCAGCAATAGCCCCATTGCCAAACATATTTGAACAGGCAAAGCTCAGTCATCAGCTTTTCCACCAGAACAGGCTAAGCCTGGTCAGACGTTTCCACCTCACACTTCAGCAGGCCAAGGCACTTGTCGGCTCATGTCCATCGTGTCAGTCCCACACCGTGTCCACACTGCATGCTGGAGTCAATCCTTGCAGGCTTCAAAGCTGTGAGCTCTGGCAAACAGACATCACACACATTGCAGAATTTGGAAGACAGAAATACGTTCATGTATCCGTAGATACTTTCTCAGGTGCAGTTTACACCTCTGCGCACATAGGAGAGAAGGCACAGGATGTCATTAAACACCTCATCCAAGCATTCTCCTTTATGGGTATCCCCAAAGGTCTCAAAACTGACAATGGCCCAGCGTACAAGTCAGGTGAGTTCTGCAGCTTCCTGCAGCAATGGGGAGTGGAGCACAAAACAGGCATCCCACACTCCCCCACAGGCCAAGCGACTGTGGAACGGACCCATCAGGAAATCAAAAGGGTCCTTGCACAACAACAGCAGGTACTGAAGATTGAACCTCCCTCTATCCGTTTAGCCAGGGCACTGTACACGATCAATTTTCTTAACTGCAGTTTTGAGGTGTTTAACCCACCAGTTGTGAGACACTTTGGATCAAGTTCTGATTTCCAACAAAAAGAAAAGCCACCAGTCCTGCTCAGGTCTCCTGTGAGAGCGGAGAGGTAGAAGGCCCGTATGACCTGGTAACATGGGGACGAGGGTATGCCTGTGTCTCCACGCCCACTGGGCTCAGATGGGTCCCTGCAAAATGGGTGAAGCCATTTAGGAAAAAGCAGGGGGAGAGAAGGGAAAATGTACCGCAAGTTGCTTTTCCGGCATTGCGCCGCAAAAGGCGAAATTGCACCTGGCTGACCCTGCCCATTCTCTGGGAATGGGAGGACCCCTCACCTTTTTCTTATTTTCAACCATCATGCTAATTATTATGTGTTTTAAAGTCTGTTTTTCATTTTTTTAGTGTGATAGATCCAACCCAGACCAGGGAAAGTCCACCACCATGGCACATTTCCTGCCGATGATTCTCCTCCTCACAACCCTCCTGGCTACCCATCACGCCAGAATCATCCCTCAGAGCGAGGCAAACGTCTGGGCCACCCTCGCTACACCTACAGGCTGAGACCACATTCGCCTCAGCAAAACCTCAGCCGCAGCCACAACTGAGGACATCAAAGAAGCCATCAAAAAAATGAGGGACTTGGTGAGTGAAATCAAAGAAGAGACATCAGACTGGTTCATCGACCTTTTTAAGAACTTGGGACTCTCGGGTTGGTCTGGATCCATTTTGAAAACCTGTTTGTTTGTATTATTTATAATTATAATTGCTTTAGTTGTGATATGTTCTATTAGAAAGATGATTCGTAAGTTTATGTCTGGTGCTACATCTCCCCCAAAGCCAGCTGTGAACCGTGTCTCCATGGCAACTGTTCCTGAGGAAATTGAATTGGATAACTTAGAAAAGTCCTGGGAGGACGAGAGCCTCTATGAGGAGCAGTGATTGTCCGTGCAGTCAGGGTTCAGAGACAGCTTTTCTGAGTCTGAACAGTAGCCTCCTCCATGCCAGGTTTGCTCATCTTATTAAAAGAAAAAGGAGGAGATGTGGCGGTGTGTGAAATTTAGTTTATTAAGTTTGTTATATGTTCCTTTGTTCCCTCCCTACCACGTGTACCCCTGAGGCAAGTGACGTAACTGTCAGTTTTCTGTCACTCACGAAGCCCGAGAATTTTATATTTCTCCCTGTCCCCTGGTTGGCAGAAGTTGAATATTGCACCTGTCTAACGGTCCCTATAACTCCCTCTATTGGTTGTTTCACCTTTACCCCTCCCTGACACCATCTGTATAAAAGTGTACGCAGAACCGCCCTCTGGGGAGTTGCGAGAGCAGCGCAGGCGGGTGATATCGCGCTTGCGGCACAATAAACATCGCTACCTCGCAGCCTTCCATCCTGCCTCTGCTTCGTCACTTTAAGACTGCTGCCAAAGATCTCTCATAACAAGAACCCACAGGAATCAGTATTGTCGCTCGGCATACGAACTGATCCTCGTCCCGTGTCGCGGTGCCCGGGCTAGCCGTGAGTGGAGACGCTGAGGTCTCGAAACAGCACCATGATAACATCCATTTGGACTCAAAACCTGTAAACCACAAAAGGGGGAGATGAGACAGAGGAATTGGACCTGAGTGAGGACAGTGAGAGATCAATGCCAGAGTGGGGTTGTTGGTGGAGGGTTAAAAATATAATTTCTAGATTGAGTAATGTGCAGGGGGAGGAAAGTAGAGAACGTACAACTGGAACTTGACGCAGCTAGCTGGGAACAAGCGTCAGCTTTTGTAAACAGCTCCATGCTATTGTTTTAACCAAATCAAGTGTGGATCAGGGTAGAAGCGTAGGTATGATTTAAGATAGTAACTAAGGAATAGGATAATCAGTATCTAGGGGTGGGGGTTAGTTAACATGTGTATAATTTAAACTATAAAAATCACGAATCGACTCTGTATGCTTCGGACATCAGATTTGGGTGTATTATCACCCCGGTGTCCCGCGCGCTGGAATAAAGAACCGCATATGATCGCCTCTGTGTGGTTATATGTTTTCCTACGCTAACATTTTTGGCGACCCAGGACGGGACCTTGTGGGCGCAGCCAGGACCCCGCGACCCGATCACGCTCCAGCCGGCACCGGGTGATTTCTCGGGGAGCCCATCGGAGCCGCGACCCTCGCCGCTCACAACGACCCCTGGTGAGAGGTAAGGTTCTTTATTCTCTGGTCTGGGGGCCTGCCATTAAGACGCAGCGAAAGCTACGCTTGGTTGGGCAAAAGGAATTCCTGGTGGTATTGCCTAGGCAGCCGTCCGTCAGACATCACGAAAGCGTTGCAGGTTCAGCATCTGTGGTTTTTATGTATCTGTAATATGGAGAAACTAAAAGGGTTAAAAGAGGTTTTGGGCAGCAATAATGCCTCTATACCAAGTTCTTCTCCATTGGGTTGTTTGTTGGCACATTGGAAAGAGGGGAACTTCGGTCAGGAATTACGAAAAGATAGGTTGATTGAATATTGTAATGTTCACTGGCCAAAATACGCTTTGCCTGAAAATCAGAGGTGGCCAAAAAACGGGTCTTTTGATGTGAAGGTTATTATGCAACTTAGATCGCTTTGTACACAAGATGGAAGGGTAGAACAATTACCATATATTGACTTATTTCTGTGCTTGCTTGAGAAACCGGTTTTGTGGCTTGACAAAATGAAAGCAATGAAGCTTGAGAATAATAAGTGTCTGGCTTGCGTCCAAAATAAGCATTGTATGGAACATGCAGTTTTAAGTGAAATTTTAGGGGGAAAAAGAGATGAACTGGAATCGGAATTATTGGTATCTCCCATGGCTCCCGGAACCACCACGGCCCCCTCAACACCAAGTTCTACCCCGCTCACCCTGACCCCACCTGATTCTCTTACACCCCCCTCACTCGCACCAGCACAATATGTTTCACCCCCACCTTTGTCTGCTGAAGGTAATTATCCTCCTCTGCCTGTGCCAGCCGCTCCTCCGCCTGCCCCTCCTCCGCCTGCTCAGAGAACCCCCCCTTCTCCACATACACCTGCCCAAAGCTATCCTGCTCCCCCGCCCACACCCGCTGAAAGATTTATCCCCCCTCTAACACCAGCTCAAGGGTACCCTCCGCTCCCACCTACACCTCCTTCACCAGCTTCTGGCCCGTCTGCCCCCCTGTATCCCCCCCTCCCCGATTCACCTGTCCAGGATGTGATTGTGAGGCGGAAGGTGAAGAAGACAGATAGAATGGAAAGTAGTGACAGTGAAGCAGATGAACTAGACGCCCCAGTAGCTCACCGAACACGAGGAAAACTGGCCCTGGAGTGGCCTCAGGCAGGAAAGGGTATATTAAAATCAGGCAAACAAAAGAGAATGATTATTGCACCACTAAGGCAAGGGGTGGGAACTAATGGACCCGTCTTTGTAAAGGTACCCTTTTCACCTGCTGATTTAGTTATATGGAAACAATCAGCCGGAACGTATAGAGAAAACCCAGATAAGGTAGCTCGTGTGGTTAAGATGATAATGAAAACTCAGAACCCTGATTGGGAAGATATTCATGTCATATTAGACACTCTGATGGATGAGACAGAGAGAGATATGGTTCTTCGAGCAGCAAGAGAAAGAGCTAGAGAAGACATACGAAATGGTTTGGTGACAGGGACACTGGATTATAATTTTCCCACTGCAGACCCAGAGTGGGATGCTAATGACCCCTCTGGAGTGGATATGTTAAGGCTAAAGAGATATCAGGAGTGGATTTCAGTTGGTGTTCAACAGGCAATACCTAAGAGTATGAACTGGTCTAAGTTGTATGAAATTCGACAGGAAAAGAAAGAATCTCCCACTGCCTTTCTAGAAAGACTTAAGGAAGCAGCTAGAAGATATACTGATCTTCAAGTAGACAGTGAGCAAGGAAGAACTCAGCTTGCCTTTATTTTTCTGGGTCAGGCACAGGAAGATATTAGGAAAAAGCTACAGAAACTGGAAGGTGAAGAGTTAAGAAACTTGGATAAACTCCTAGAGGTTGCCTGGAAAGTTTATAATAACAGGGACAGAGAAATTGTCAAGAAACAGGGGCAAAGCCTTTTGGCAGTCTTACAGAGACAGGGGCGGGGACGTGGTAGAGGTGGTCGTGGCGTTAATAGAGGTGGCTTTGGCAGAGGTTCTGGTCATGGTAGATTAGGTCTGAATCAGTGTGCATATTGTCGGATGGAGGGACACTGGAAAAGGGAGTGTCCAAACCGGTTTAGCCAGAATGGTCAGCCTCAGTTAGACAGTATGTTTAATCAAAGTCGTGAGCATCAGCTGGATAGTGTAGCCAGGGTCATGGTTTTACATGAGAGAGAGCCAGGATCAAGGGAGCCCATGGTGACTTTGCATTTAGAAGGAAAAGACGTAGATTTTCTCATTGACACGGGGGCCACACATTCTGTACTAAATTATCTTGAGGGGCAAATCGGGAACAAGTCAGCAGCAGTCATTGGAGCCACAGGGAAGGAGGAGGTACGGCCATTCTTGCAACCCCTAGAATTGAGCTTTGAAGATAAGATCTTGACCCATGAATTCTTATACATGCCAGACTGCCCAACTCCGCTCTTAGGGCGCGATCTACTGGCAGCACTGGAGGCAGTAATTACTTTTGAGAATGGTGAACTCGTAATGAAAATTCCGGAGTCTAAGACAGGAAAGATTTTGATGATAAAAGAAAAACCAATTTCTAATATTCCTAAAGAAGTAGAAGATGCAGTAATTCCCTCTGTCTGGGAAACAGATGTACCTGGAAAATCTAAATTGGCACAACCGGTACATGTAGAGTTAAAAGAAGGAGCAAAGGCTGTACGAATCAAACAATACCCTATAAAACCAGAAGCACGACAGGGAATAGCAAAGACCATTGATAAATTTTTAAAATATCGAATTCTAGAGGAATGTAAATCGGAATACAACACCCCAATTTTCCCAGTGAAGAAACCCAATGGTGAGTATAGACTTGTACAGGATTTAAGAGGTATAAATGAAATAACAAAAGACATTCATCCAGTGGTTGCCAATCCCTATACATTGTTAGCATCCGTAAAAGAGATATATAAATGGTTTACTGTAATTGACTTAAAAGATGCTTTCTTCTGTATACCCCTTGACCAAGAAAGTAGGAAACTATTTGCCTTTGAGTGGGAACATCCAGAAAGTGGAAGAAAAACTCAGCTCACCTGGACTCGATTACCGATGGGGTACAAAGGGTCCCCCACTCTCTTTGGAAGTCAACTGGCAAAAGAACTGGAAATCTGGACCAGAGAAGGGCAAGTACCAAGAGACCAATATTTATTACTCCAGTATGTAGATGACATTTTGATTGCAACAGAGGAAGAAATGACCTGCATAAAGGTAACCATTGAGATCTTAAATTCATTAGGAATGGGAGGGTATAAGGTATCCAGAGAAAAAGCACAAATTGCCCAACAGACTGTGATTTACCTGGGATGTGAAATCTCACAAGGGCAGAGAAAACTGGGTACTAATCGTATTCAAGCTATCTGTGCTATTCCAGAGCCTCAGAATCTACACGAGCTGCGGATCTTCCTCGGAATGACAGGGTGGTGTCGCCTGTGGATCATGGACTATGGACTGATTGCAAAACCCTTGTATGAGGCTCAGAAGACGCAGCCGTTCACCTGGGGCAAACCACAGAAAGAGGCCTTCCAGAAATTAAAGGAAGCACTGACAACTGCTCCTGCTTTGGGGTTACCTGATCTGTCTAAAGACTTTCAGCTGTACGTGCATGAAAGGCAGCGACTGGCACTGGGAGTCCTGACCCAACGACTGGGAAGCTGGAAAAGGCCGGTGGGTTACTTTTCCAAACAACTCGACAACGTAAGTGCCGGATGGCCTTCATGTCTGCGGGCAGTGGCAGCTACCGTGCTGCTGATACAGGAAGCCAGGAAGCTCACAATGGGAAGACACATAGATGTCTATGTGCCACACATGGTAACTACAGTCCTGGAACAAAAGGGGGGCCATTGGCTCTCTCCAAGCCGGATGATGAAGTTTCAGGTAACCCTGACTGAGCAGGATGATGTTGCACTAAAAACAACTAACCTCTTGAATCCAGCTCTATTTCTAGGTGCCACAGCTGAGGAAGGCCCATTAGAGCATGACCGTCTAGAAGTCATCGAGCACACTTATTCAGCAAGAACAGATCTGAAGGATGTCCCCCTGGAGCAACCAGAGTGGGAACTCTTTACAGATGGAAGCAGCTTCATGGAGAACGGAGCCAGATACGCGGGATATGCGGTAACTACAATTGATGTAGTAATAGAGGCAAAATCACTACCACCTAACACGTCTGCACAAAGGGCAGAACTAATCGCATTAACCAGAGCACTCGAGCTGAGTGAAGGGAAGACAGTGAATATTTGGACTGATTCCAAATATGCCTTTGGAGTAGTGCATGTACACGGAGCTTTATGGAAAGAAAGAGGACTGCTGTCCTCCCAAGGGACAAATATTAAACATCAAGATGCAGTCCTACAATTGATAGATGCAGTACAAAAACCTGAACAAGTAGCAATCATGCACTGCAAGGCACATCAATCAGGCAACTCCAAAATTTGTGAAGGAAATCGAAAAGCAGATTGGGCAGCCCATCAGGTAGCGCGAGAGTTGCAGAAAACAATGGCATTGATACCATCAAGACTTAATATCTCTCAATTTAATTTGCCTCCGAAGCCAAACTATACAATCGAAGATGACAGACTAGCACAACTGCTGAAGGCACAGAAGAACGCAGAAGGGTGGTATGTAACCGCACAAGGGCAAATAGTGGTACCTCCTTTGGTAATGAGAGAAATTTTACAGGTAAAACATAATGAGTGTCACTGGGGTGCAGAGGCGTTGGTAAAGTGGCTAAGACAATACCTAATCTCAGTACGGATGCAAACAATGGCCAAGTCAGTAATGTCTAAATGTGAAATCTGTCTGAAAAACAATCCCGTAGCTAGACGACAGGCACAGTTAGGCAGAATTCGGATAGGAATAGAACCAGGAGACTATTGGCAAGTGGATTTTGCAGAACTGCCAAAAACTCGGGGATACAAATACCTGTTAGTAGGGGTTGACACGTTTTCTGGATGGCCAGAAGCCCTTCCCTGTCGCACAAACCAAGCAAAGGAAACAGTTAAGTGGTTATTACAGGAGATCATTCCCAGGTTTGGGGTGCCCCTAGGGATATCATCAGACAGAGGCCCACACTTCATAGCCACGGTGGTACAAGAGGTAAGCAAGTTATTGGGATTATCTTGGGACCTCCACACACCATGGAGACCCCAGTCAAGTGGGCAAGTAGAAAGAATGAACCAGACACTGAAGAGGCAGATCAGTAAAATATGCCAGGAAGCCAAACTGCAGTGGCCACAGGCTTTGCCGATAGCATTGCTGAGGGTTCGGATAAAGCCTAGGAGTGGGATGTCAGTTAGTCCTTATGAAATATTGTATGGGAAACCATATGAATCTCCTAACCCCAATCCAAATGTTCATGTCACAGGGAAACAAGATGTGTATAATTATGTTCTGTCCCTCGGGAAAACTCTAGCTCGGCTTCGAAGTGTTCTCGTGTGGAACAGACCACTGGCCCTGGAGAATCCAGTCCACAATATCGAACCAGGAGATGAAGTATACATCAAAACCTGGAACGAAGAACCACTAAAAGAGAAGTGGACTGGTCCCCATCAGGTACTGCTAACCACCTTTACAGCAGTCAAAGTGGCCGGAGTGGAACCCTGGATACACTACACACGTGTGAAGAAGGTCCCTCGTGGAGTCCAGTCGTGGGCTGTAGAAACTTTTGGACCAACAAAGCTGAGGCTGAAACGTCTGTAACTGTTCAAATGGTATTGGCAACTGTGCTCATGCTCTTCCTGTGGGTAATGTTAATTTCATGGATACTAATGTCACCGGTAGGGATTGCTGTTACTTTGGGATATGGGATACAGAAGGGTCAACTAACAACTCTTCATTCTAGAATGAAGAGAGAGATACAGGCAAAAACACAAGTAATAGAAATTTCTAATGAAATTCGGGCTGAGAATGTAATGATTGGATTGGTCAGAGACTTTGCCAAAATGCATAATACCAGCAGAATAACGGCCTGCCTGCCAATACCAAAGGCAGCAGGGGACCCAGTAAGCTGGGGAATAATAACGTCAAAATTACCTGAAATAGGAGGGAACAAAACAATTAACTGTAAACAAGTACCAGAGTCAAGGGTGGTGGTCAGAGAATACTGGAAGATAACAGAGGATTCCTATATGCAACCCATGAGAAAGTCAGAGTGCATTCTTAGTAATGGCAAATTGGGACAAATCATAGAGTGGTGGGTTAAGGACCAAGACCTTGCAAAATGGCAATGTTGGTTTCTACGCTATCAAAAGATCAGGGACAACGCTACAGAAAGTGTTGTGGTGTGGAAATGTGAAGAGAAGGATTGGAAAGGACTGGAACCTTGGGACAGTGCATGGTCTGTGAGCATCCTCCAGAAATTCCAATATATGGAAAGCACACCCTGGTGCATTAAATGGAAAGGCTCTGAAAATGAGACAGATCCCACAGTGACAAATACTGATACTAGCAGTCAGAAAGAGGCAAATAAGGTAAGTTGGTGGGTATGTAAGAAAATTTATGATTGCACCTCTGAAAATCTAGAAATGAAACAGTGGTCACCATTGGCAATAGCCTTACGAATTGGTTGTGCCTGCAGGAAAATTAAACACAAACAAGGCAAAATAGATTCTAAGATTATAGTAGGATGTAGCAGGAGTACAATTCGAAGTCCAGGACCATTTGTATGGGCAATGAGTGATGGCACATGGACAACACACTTGCCTATGGATGGGGAGGTAAGAGAAATCACCCTGGGCCTTCCCACTTTATGTCCAATTTGGAAGAAATCCCCATTTAACAGGAGCAGTGAAGCCTTGCAAATAAAAGCAAAGCGAGACGTCTCAGAAGACAAGAACCCAGATGACACTTGGAAGGAACCCTCTAGTGGAGTAAAGATTGGGTGGGCCCTAGAATCCTTGTTTGGTCCCATTGCAAATTATCGAAATAGAGAAATGCTATATAGACTCACAGGTCAGGTAGACAGATTAGCAAGAATCACACGAGAGGGATTTAAGGAACTCAATGTGCAATTACAGGCCACCACCAAAATGACCCTGCAAAATCGTTTGGCTTTAGATATGTTACTTTTGAAAGAACACGGAGTGTGTGGATATTTAAAGGGACAAATCGACCATTGCTGCATCCACATCCCAAATGTAACTGCAGATGTAGAACATGACATCAGTCAGTTAAAACAAATAGAGCATGAGGCACAAAAGGAACAAAAGGATTTAGCTACTAGCTGGTTGGGTAAAATCTTTGAAGGATTAGGATGGAATGTGAGTTCATGGATAAAGTCTATCCTTGAAAATCTGATAATTTTACTGATTATATTTTTAGTAATTTGGTTAGTTTACAGAATCCTGAAGAGAGAGATACAGAAAAAGGCATCTTGGAAAAGGACCATAATGAAGGCATTGGCACGGAACCCAGCACCTTCAATCCGCAACAACATCCCGGACAAAGCCTATGACAACAGAGGATTTGAAGATGAACATCCAGTATGAACTCTGAAGCCTAATGGACTGTATTAAGTGAAAGCATTTACACTTAGTATATTAGAGTGAAAATACTTTCAAAGGGGGGAATGTTGGTGGAGGGTTAAAAAATATAATTTCTAGATTGAGTAATGTGCAGGGGGAGGAAAGTAGAGAACGTACAACTGGAACTTGACGCAGCTAGCTGGGAACAAGCGTCAGCTTTTGTAAACAGCTCCATGCTATTGTTTTAACCAAATCAAGTGTGGATCAGGGTAGAAGCGTAGGTATGATTTAAGATAGTAACTAAGGAATAGGATAATCAGTATCTAGGGGTGGGGGTTAGTTAACATGTGTATAATTTAAACTATAAAAATCACGAATCGACTCTGTATGCTTCGGACATCAGATTTGGGTGTATTATCACCCCGGTGTCCCGCGCGCTGGAATAAAGAACCGCATATGATCGCCTCTGTGTGGTTATATGTTTTCCTACGCTAACAGGGTGAATTCCATGACTGATTTGTTTTTCAGGGCCTCTCACTTTGGAGAGAAATCTCCTGGCTCTGAGAAATATTTTCTAACTGAAGATCCATCAAAACTGGCAGGTGCCCATTAAAAGATTGGGTTTGCCAAATCAGCACTTTACAAAAACAAACTGTTTTTAAAAAACTTAACTAGCTGCTATCCTTATTATGCAGGTTTTGCAAAAGTTTTCATTTAGTTAAACCTCAAAAATGTAAAAATTATAAAAAGAGAGCCCTTTATCTTAAGGCTTAAAGTTAATTTTGTCTGGTATTGTCTGTTTGTTTTAAAAGTTTGTTCCCTAACTCAAATAACTGTACCTGCTATTTGTTCCCTGCCTGGAATACGTTTCCAGAATGAAATGTTTCAAACTAATATGATTTATATCCATACATACAGTCAGATGCGTGTGTGACATACCAGTGGAAAAATATCAGTGAATTGTAAGCACAGGTTAATAAAGACAAGGCAACCAAATCTGTTGTTGTGGACACACATTTATTAATGTTATTAACTTAGTATTCAAGAGGAAAAAACTATATATACATACATCAGAAGTGCTTTGAGCCATAGAGATTTGTAGCAGGAACAAGATAACTTAGATCATAAGGCAGAGCTATCCACAGCTGGGCCTCAGACCAAGCCTCAAACCAGGGCCTAGTAGGCCTAGTACGTCCAGCATACGTAGTACCAGATAAGGTTATCTGTTACTAGGAATGTGTTAAAGTACGGGTGCTACTAGCATAGAACAGTTACTGGGAAGACACGGTGGCTACCTTAAACTGCAATAGCTTACATATTTCTGTATGTCCACTGCCTATCACAGTGCACCTGTTCTTGTAAACTATTCTGTCTGTATTTAACCCGCCATCTCAAAAAATAAAGGGAAGAACGTGTGATATACCCACATTAAATCAGACCCGTTCTTTAGTCCCCGATCTTTAACTGTTCCCAGCCTTCAGAGATCAACTTTGTTGATTGGAGTGGAATGTTTTCTATTTTACAAAGAATTGTGCTTGATCTTTCCATTTGCAATCAGTTACATTTGAAAGGTCAAAGCAGTATCAGTAGAATAGCAATCTCATCCAAGATAAAAGCCATCTTCTTTAAAAAATAAAATAAATAAAAACCAAAAATAACCCAAACAAAACAGAAAACTTTTCCTGAAGGGAGTAATTCATCACATACCTAGATATTTGGGTATACAACCAGTCTCAAGCTTCAGGTGTATGCGACTGGGATTAATAAAGCTAAAGCTACAGCTACAGCATGAAATTCACAGTATCCAAGATAATCAGAGCTACTTCCTTTACTTTATTTACTCAGAAAAAACCTAACTCCTGGAACTAACAGTTGGAAGCTACATCAATAGAAATATTTTACAGTAAGTTGACTCACTCCAAAGAATAATGAAAACAGGAAACAAACTATTGAATTTTGTTGAATGTTTTCTTTCAGGATCATAAGCATGGCAGTTACAATTGTAACTAAAAAGAGATTTTTGAGCAGAGCCACTTAGTACTTAGGGCCAACAATAAATGCAGTGATAAGGCCTGTATAATTAAGGATCAACATTTTAGATTCTCTCTAAAGATGAAAAAGAAATTATTCAAGGCTTTTATGAGAAAAAGTTTAGAACATGCATCACTTGTGCCAGTTCAACAGTCAAAGTATTCATTTATCTTTTTGTTTGTTCTGAACTTGTTTGCTTGTTTTGTAGGTATGCTATTAAAAACAGTGTTACATTTTTTACATGCTAAACAGATGTTAATTTCTGCTCCTAGTAAAACTCAGACACTGGAGATCAGTTAATGAGATTTAGGTGACCAAAAGAAGAAGTAAGAGGGAAGTGTGAAACTTAAGGAACACAAGAAATTGTGCTTCTTGTCACCTTCAGTTCTCTGCAGTCCTGAAAGGCTACTAGAATTGTATTTCTGTAGCAGAACATAGTGGACAATGAAATGATTGGGCTATTTTTATTTTCTCAAAATTGATTTGCTTTCCCTTGAATGAAACACAGTTATAGCTGGATCAAGAACAGATCTTGAAACTAAAGCATATACCCTCAAATTTTCACTAGTCATAGGAAGCTCAGGTAGGTTATCCTTTGAAAACAACAGACCTAACAACAACTGCTTAGAGCACATGAACTTTTCACAGACTACAAGGCTTATTCTGCCAGTTCAGGTGTGCTCAACCTATTCCTGGAACTGTCTCAAATTTATTTCCTCACTTTCTGCCATAGTGCTCTGTGTACAATAAATAGGAAACATGCTCTGCCACTTAGACCTGAGAAGTTGGTCTTGGCAAACTCAGTAGTTCTTATTTTACATTTAGGTAAGATATAAACTTACAAAAAGCAGATATTTCCTAGGTTTTTCTTCATTTCTATATGAAGAAGCAATGATTTTAAAAAAACATTCATCAACTTTCAAATCATCTTTCAGGGGGATAATTACATGAAGATTACTCCTTATAAACTGCAAAGTAGACAGCTTTAAAGCATTATTGTAGAATGACCATGATGACTTGGAGCTGATTTTGGAAACAGTGTGATGAGTGCTTCTGAGGAATTATCATGTTTTGAAGAACTTCTATATACTCAGAATTGGCTAAAGTAGCAACTTAAAAACATGTTCACCTTTAAATTGCTGTTATTAGTTTTCTAGTAAAACATAAGTTTCTTGTATCTTAATCACAGTATCTTAAAGCTAAATGAAAGGGATCTTCACCACCCATTCAAAAAAGAAAGCATGAGCAAGTTTTCTGAAACCCACATTTTTCAGAGTTTAAAATACTTTTAACATATTTCAGTAAAATTTTGTGCATGAAGTCATAGTAGGAGACTTTTTTATTTTGGTTTTATCTTCTTCTATCTTTTTTTTTTGATTACTGTTTTGGTTTGCTTTTATTTGTTGGTTATTTTGCTCTTTTTTTCCCTTATTCTACATCAAATTTAACACTACAATTAGAAAATGACACTTTCTGAAGTGCATGAGTTCTAAGCTGTCTTAGAAGGATGTAAGTAGGTTGTTAAGTATGGGATGGTATTGTGCAAATGTGATAGATAACATTCTCAGCTGTTACAAGTCCATAATTTCACTATTTTCCAGGAGCCACCAAGTCAACTATTCACAAAATTGGGAGTTAAATATCACAGATATTCTATATAACAGTATATTTTAACAGTATATTTTAACAGTATATATTAACAGTATTATGGCAATATTATATACAGTCTACTAATTGCTGGGAATTTAAGCCATCTGTTATTTATAACAGTAATCCTTAACTCCACATAGATACTGGTTGCCACTCTGTTCAATCCTAACCTTTGAAAAGCGGGGAAAATATCAGCACCAGCTGATGGACCAGAAGGGGTGTGTGCAATCAGCCCATTTCTTTATTTATACAAGACCACATTTGTTGATCACTGTCATGCCTAGAATTGCTGACGAAAAATTTGGGCTTAGAGCCACAGTCACCCTAAGTGACAGTAAGTCTGAGGGGTCCTAAAACTGTTCAAGTTCTTGATAAGTTTTTATTTCAGAATCCAAGATCCCACGCTAAGAAATCTTGCACTAACTTGGGAGTTTGTTGTCATACCTCTCCTTTTGCCAAGATTTTTTAACTGAAAGTCAGTTTTCTGTCTCAGTACACTAAAACAATAAAACTCTGATTTATTTCCCTGAAACTAGAGTCTGGCAATAAAACAAAGCTGATATGATTAAGCATATCTCCAGATGCTGGCCACAAAGATAAATAAAAACAATAAATAACATAAATAGTTCAAGATTTGTTGAAGAATATACCAAAAGAGATGATGTTGCTAAAAAAAGCTTTTCTTAAGACTTCAAAAACATTGAGCAGATTGCAGTTTTTCCAAGTAATCAGTTCTAGAAATCAGCTCCCAGGGTACAAAATAAAATGCTGAAAGATAACATACTGTGAAGCCAACAGGCAGGGAGCGATCAAATGAAGACTACCAATTACCTGCAGAGTGTACTTCTTATAGTTATAGAGGAAAACAGTTTGGAAATTATTATTCAGGAAATGAAACAGAAAACCAGAAGAAGGAACAAGGAGTGAAACAGAGTACAATCACAAGATTAATTTAAAATAGAAGAATTTCTTATATTGCTGAGTATAAGCCTATTTCAAACCCAAACATCCTGGTGTCTCTTAAAATACTATCTTGGAAGAGTTTCTTTCATATGTGTTCATGAATAAAGTTTAGAATGCTAATGTTATACTAATGGATTCCATTGGATGTATGGTCACCTTATTTGAAGAGCAATTAAATAGTTGATCCTAAGGTTACTCAAAGAACTGTTTATGACATCACATGACATTCCTTCATTTTGATCTAGTTCAAAGTGAAGCATTTAGAAAAAACAGAAATGTTATTCACTGAGCAAATAATTGATAAACTTCTAATTCTGTTGGGGTTTTAGGGTTTGTTTTCCTACTGGAAACTGAAGATAAATAAGGAAGAGAAAAAGAAAAAAAAAGGACAAACCACACCTCCATAATGAAGCAAACAATCAAGAAAAACCCTCCCCAAAACCCCATCCAGTTTCTGCTTAGCTGTACTCTAATACTAGGAAATTCAAGGAAATGCATATGAGCAAGTGGAACAAGTGAAGATTAAGCTCCTGTCCATGCTGTTAGCTAGATATGTCACAGGTTTTTAAGTTCATGTAGCTTTCCTACTGCAACAAAACAAGTATAACACAAAGAAAATATATTACCAGATAAAAAGTTTGTGTGACATTTCCAGTTTACTTTTCTTCAATAGATTAATAAACTGTGACTGGATAGTGATCTCAACTAGATTAGGAAAAGATTGAGGACTGAATGACACCAACTGTTCAGTTTAAGTATCATGAGTTTTTAGTCATTTTATTCAGGCGAAAACCAAACAAAATTAAGATGATTTCTACAGTCAAGAAATAATTGATGCCATATTCATGACAATTTCCAAAGGAAAAAAATAATACTACATTGACCAAAAGGATTTCAGCTTTTCCCACAAATGTAGCTAATATCCATTTATTTGAAGTCACATCATTCACTTTCTATTTTACAGGCAAAATCGAGTTTAATTTTAATTTCTGAAGAAATGGAGTTCAGTGGAATATTGTTCCCAGACATCCATTTTTTTCCAGTTGTCTGCTTACCTATTAACTTTCTGGGCTGCCAGGATCAAAACCATGCAGAGACTTGGGCTCAGAGGCCACAAGCTCCAGACATACTGTCCCCAAATTCTACATTTCCATTCCTCATGTCAAGTGGTACCACTTAATCTGGACATTTGAAAATCCTTGTGGGGATCCAAGAGTTCCTTGCCAGTAGTGTTCAGACATTTCAAACTGGAAGTTTAGGGGTTCTCCCTTAAAAATCATAGAACAAAGCCTAAGAATTCAGATTTTAAGGCAGTTTCATTAGGAGTATTTCTATGCAAACCAGTTTGAATTACTGTTTGATGAAATATTTGCCTTACATTATTCAATTTTTTTTTATAGGTAAGTTCTTTTGGCTTTTTAATAACTTCTTAATTTCCTGTGCAATAAAAATTTTGAGTTATGTTTTCTCGTCTGAATGCAGGAACAGATTTATATGCAAACAGTGAAGTGTGTTACAAAGTGTGTAGAAAGTGTAACTTTTCTACTGGTAAAGTTGAAAGACACCTTTAACAAGAATAAAAAGCTTCTCAAATATTTAGCAATTAAATAATGCAATTTTAATATACTTATAGGATCAAAAGACTTCACTATGTGTAAACAAATTGAAGTTTTGCCTCCTAAACCTGTAAATTTTCCTTCAAAATTTGTTGTCAACATCAGGCCAAATTTGGAACTATCATGTAAAACTAGTCATTCCTCTGAGGATAGACTTTGATCAATCTAAAAAACCTTGAACCTGACATTCTGTGACAGGAGAAGGAAAAATAAGAAATATACATTTTATAATGTGTTATAGATTGATAGAGAAGTTCATGAGTGTTTCAGAGGCTTAGATGCAGCTTTAATCTTCAAGTAAGAGACATTTTACGTTTTAGAAATCTGCAATCAGCTCACACTTGATGGATCAATGGAATAGAATCAGAAAGGGCTGATGAAGCAACAGGCAGAATTTATATAAGCTTACAGCTCATTAACCTGGCAATTGTATTTTAGATGAATTAATGGAAAAAAGGAAGCAAGGTATTAATAAATGTATGTATACACAGTGTAAGATTTGTACAACCAAAATAACCCCCTCAAAATATAACACTGAGGGTTTAGCTGATTCTTCACTAGAGGAAGGGAGGAATAGAATCTGTCAGTCATTAAAATGGAAGGCATATAGCACTGGGGCTGTCTGGAGATGGAATTGGATTTCTCTGTCTGGACTCTTCAGATTCCTTTTCATTCCACAAAGCAAATTGCTTTGCCTTAACTTTGTATTAAACAGGAAATGATTCATCTGGCACAGGTAGTGCTAAAAGCCTATTCAGTGCACCCACCACTGAACCCTAGGCATTGGAATACCAGTTCTTGTAAAATGCTGGATTCATTTTACAATTATTTTATACATGTTTAGCTCTGCTTGTTTACAGTTCCTTTATTTTCTCTGCTGTGGAATTCTTTGCACTTTTTTTTTTTTTTTTTTGTTTTGGTGGGGTTTTTTGTTTTGTTTTGTTTTGGGTTTTTTGGGGGTTTTTTGGGTTTTTTTGTTATATTTCCCTCCCTTTTTCTTGTTTTATTGACAGCTGCTATATTTTTACTGCAGGAAAAAAAAAGTCAGTAACTGTAAATTACTGCATTTAAAATAGAATATTGCAAAGGAACTTGAAGCTATTTCAAGCCTCCTTTTGCTGTACAGTTATCTAATAAACTGAAACCCCCTAGCATTATACGTAACTGAACTGTCCTTTTATCTATTCTAGGGTAACTGCTGACACATCATCAATAATAATTACTACCACAAACATGAATTCAAAATTCAAGATAATATATCCATTAAGCATCTTTAGCAGACAGAAGTGCTTTCATTATTTTCTCTTCAGCTCTTTTTCTAAAATTTATCTAGGTCTTCCTCTTTTCACATTATAAGGGCTATCATCATTGCTAATCTTTACTAGTTCAGTGCTCTAACTGGATCGTCTTTGAGCATTTTAATTTCAAGAGGTGGTAAAATACTTTATTTCTTCTTAATTCAAGATCTCAAGATGTTTCCCAGAGTTCAACTATGGCATGCAGGGAGAAAAGAACACCTTAATGACATTTAGTACACATAATCAAAATTTGTGGCTCTCAAAAGATAATTCCTGTGTGAGTAGTTCAAAAGATTTTTTTCACTGAAAACAGATTTTATGCTCTTTTTAAAGTGTGAAAAGACATATGACTGCCAGAATTTAAAATCTGGGAAAATTTAGATTTTATGCCACTAAGCTATCTTGAAAGTACAAACATATTCCATGTATGTGTTTAATTCTCTTGTAAAAATAAAACATATGTTTTGATAGCACAGGATTTTATATTTTTTGTAGAAATCACTTGCAGTGCTGAAATTTGTCTTTTTCCTATTCTAAAATGTATTTTAAAATATCTAATAATTGAAGATATTGCTAAGAAGTAAGGATTTTAATACTTTCTTCAGTTGAATCTTTAAAAGAGATTCTATTCATCCACTTAAAAGTATGTCACATTAGGTTTTTGAATTTTGAATATTTCCAGTGGGCAGAGAGTAAGAAACAAAACAGTATTTTTTCCCTTCTTATTAGTGATGATCCAGCTCTTTCCAGCATTTATCTGACCTAATACAAAACTGTGAGAAGACAGACTTCATACATTTTATCTTTGATCACATCTCACCACTATAACTTAGAGTCCCACCATCTCTGACCTGCAGTCTTTATTTGGGTTTCAGAATTTCTTCTATTTAAAAATTATTGAGAATGACTGAGGTGAGAACAACCCTCAGAAAACCAAATGAAGAAAGTCTCTAACTGGATGATATTTCCCAGTAAGATGTTAAGGTTTGTAGCCTAACACTATTCCACTTTCATGTGTCCCAGATTTATTTAGTTTAGTCCTCATTTTTACCTTTAATCCACTTATTATCTTTTTATACTTCAGGTACCCTGTAGGAGCTGAAGAACATCTCCAAAATGCTCTTATCTTTATCAGCTGGCTTTTCAATCTTGTCAAAAAACAGCACCACCTTTTAAAGAATTTATTCCCATGGGGCTCAAGATGCATGAAATGGGTCCAGCTGGGGTGAGTTTGTTGACAGCAATCCTGCCAAACAACAGGCAGTCAGCAGCCTACCACTGAAACAGGCCATGCAGCAGGAAAGTGCTCAGCTGCTGCTTCCAACCAGCTCCCTACTGCTTAGGGCACCCCACAGCCAAAGACAACAGCATAAAAACAAATCTGAGTATGTGATGAGCCCCACGAGAGGGCTGGAGACATGGCATGAGCCCTACTCAAAAAGCACCTGGGGTGATGGACAGAAAGAAGGAAAAAAGGCTGAAGAAAAGCTGTCAGGCCATTAAGTTTTACTATTAAAGACTTAATGTATAATGTAACTTTATACCATCTGGATGTTCATCTTTGCATTTTCTGAGTTAATTATATCTAAATAAAGTACAAGTTTCTATTCCAGAGTTCAAAAAAGGGCCATGCTGAAAAACAAAGGCTTTACTGTATTCCACAGAAAAGTCACATATTTTTACACCAAATCTGTCATGACATATATGCCATGTATGTCATAACATATACAGAATAATTACAGAGAGAGATAATATCTCCTATTAAGCCAAAATATACAGCTAGAGGAAGCAGACACACAAACAGGACACATAAGCCTTTCTACTGAATGAGGTGTAGGCAACAAAAAAAATGCATATTGGAACACACTGAACAACTGCTCCTGCCAACACACCAGAGTATGGAGAGTGGGGCTGGGACAGTCCACTGGCTTGCAGTCAGAACTCAGTGGAGGTATTTGCTCTGATCTACAGACAGGAAAGTGCTTCCAGTCTCTGTATTTATGTGTGGCCTCTGTGCAAGAAACTGTGCAAATCTGAGACTACAACCTGACAATACTTCTTCTATTTTATATTTACATCAAAATTTGGTATGAGAAAATTATTCCTTGTGTATAAAGACTGACTGGGACGATCAGTATTAGTAGTACTGATGATATAATAATGTTTTTTCTTGTGTGGATGTAATTGATAGATAAATCACACTCCTTCAGCACACATCTTGTGTCTCAGGTCCACAGTCTTCCCTAGTTTTATACATCATTCTGGACAGAATACCACTGCTCTCAGCAGTGCATGGCGGTCATGGAGAATATAGAAACATCTCTGTGTGAGACTCCAGAAACAACTACAACAGCAGCTCAAAGAAGAGCCATCTTCTTTTGGAATCCTGTACGTGTCATAAGGAGTTAAAGGACTATCCAAAGCCTAGAGTTTACTGTCTCAATGCCCTTAAAAGAAAATCACATGAGCTACTGCAATGTCTCCTCTTTACTATCTGATGGCTGTGCTACAGAAGCCTAACTCCTGTCAGAAATCTCTGTAGATGGGAGCCTCTCCCATCATGGCCTTATCTTTTCTAGATGGTAAACTTGGTTTTCAACTACATTTCAAAGAATTTCCATGGCTTTGTATAGAGGCCAATTTGGCAAGAGATTTCTGAAGATCTAATACAAAGTGAAAAAAACATCAGCTCTTTGAGGTCATTGCCAGCTGGCTTAACTGGTAACAACCTTTCAGTCACATGAGAAAACATCCTGGAGCCAGGTGGATTGAGATCAGAAGGGCACAAAGGCCATGTTACACATCCCTTCCTAATCTGCAATTTGTAGACCTCAGAAAAATATAGCTGACAGCTCAGAAATCCATGGATTTCATACCATCTCATCCAAAGTGAGGCCACATTTTTGGGAGGGCTGTGAGAATCCCCTTGGAAAATTTTATTGACATAATTTACAAGGTGCCTTCACAGCAAGTGCAGCCTAAGGATGATGACTCAGCTTGGGACAGATGTGAGTCCTGGAAACAAAGAGCTATTCCAGAAAAAAGGGCATGTGGAATATTCCTAGCATATGCTTCATGGAACTCAATGTCTGCTTCAGTAGTGGATAAATGAGGAAAATAAAGTGGGAAGAGTGGGAAAGAAAAATGGAGCTCTGTGAAGGTGTTAAAATAAAGCCTTAGGCAAATAAACCTGGGAGTCTTTGTTGCCTTTCTTGTTCTTTTCTCTTACATACCATCTGTCCTTAAGAGAATCGTTTCTCTTAATTTCAGCAAGTTAATGGAAATCCTAATCACAGAGATGGTACTGGTGAAGGGAAGCAGACTGTAGGGCGTATTTCTGGCTGAGCAGGTGTCAGTACTGTCACTGTTCTGAGAGAGAACTGAAGTCTGTACTAAATGCTCTGCCAAAGTGATCTTGCTGAATTGTAAAGGTTCAACAAACTTAGGTTATGCCCTGGAAAAAGAGTAGTTGATTTCCTCAATTAATTCTTAGCAATTTTTCTAGAGTCCACCTTTCAAAGACGTTGATAGCTAAACAATTTAATGAAACATAGGTAAGACCTTTTGTGAGATTTACAATTAAAAATAACAGGGATGTTGTCTATTTTGGGAAAAAAAATAGTACTGGAAAAAATTGTAGAATATTTGAATCTCTGTGGTTAGTTTTACTGGTATGGTACTATTGCCTCCACACTTCATGTGGTACTGGTCAAGTTATCAGTCACCCAGCAGATACGTCATTTCTATATTATTCCCATTCCTTTCTTGGTCACAGCTTCTTTGTACACCTAATTTTTCTTCACACACCAAAATTTCAGTAATGTTTTATACATCACTGGCAAGCCACTTCATACTATTTTTTTTCCTGCAAAATAATTGTTTCTGAAAATGTACGTATTTCAATGTATTTTATTGCCTGATAACAGAAGAGGATTTTTTGTAAAAGGATGATAAAGAATTAGTCAAACAGATCTTTCTGATACACAAGTTAATAGGAACCTGTTAGAAATAAGTATGCATCTTGGTAAGAAAAATTAGAAGCAGCATTTTTATCTGATTAAAACTTGAACAAACAATGGGCTGAATG
This sequence comes from Prinia subflava, assembly GCF_021018805.1. Taxonomy (NCBI): domain Eukaryota; kingdom Metazoa; phylum Chordata; class Aves; order Passeriformes; family Cisticolidae; genus Prinia; species Prinia subflava. The sequence continues at coordinate 32,788,018 of NC_086250.1, read as the reverse complement.
AAATTTTTCCTAGTGAATTGAACTTCAAAGAGTTTATGGTGAATAAGAACTTCTTAATGACTGACTAATTAACAAGAATTGAGAGTGAAAATATATCATTGTTCTCAGAGTAATCCTGCTGGGAAATTTTCAATTAACTAAGCCTTGCAAATGAGCTTTTCTAATTGATAGTGGGTAGGCTTATTCTTGTATGAGGCATTATTTTTAACTGGTATTGCCTAGGAATGAAGCAATTTATGGAGTGCTCAACAGAATAGATCATAGATTATATAGATCTGTCTTTCACACAGGGGAACAGTGGATCCAAAGGCAAAATATTTAATCTAACTGAACTTTTTAGAGGACAACCTGATAGAATATTTAAAGCAGCTATAATAGAGACAGCATTAGAACTACCCAGAAACTTTTAAGGGAACAAATTTTATGAGGTCCAGTGATCCTGAAGAAAAAAGGATTTGAGTCCTATCAGCAAGGCAAGATGCCAAGAGTATTTATAGCTGGCTTGTGTAAGAGAATATGCCTTGTGCATGGATGGATGAGCATGACACCAGGAGAGAGGAGGGACAGCAAATCATGTTACTTATTTCTGAACTTTGGATATTGACCATAATAATCTGAACATTACACCCTATCGGCCATATTTTTGCATAGAATGCAGTCAGAAGGTTTGGGGTTTGTGCATTTATAAAATTGACAGTGCTTCTTTGCAGGTTTTTTTTTCCCCCCAAGGTGTGTGTGTGTGTCTGGAAAACAACTTCCAGATTTTCCAGCAGCCTAAAACAGAGCATGTTTATAACCTTCTTTTAATAAAGACATCTGGGAACTTGAATGTACTACTCAGCTGGAAAGCATTCTCCCTAAGCCAAAGCTGTATCTACCAACAAGATAAGCACCCAGTCCAGTATCTCGGAAAGGAATATCTGCCAGTGCACTGGTCTACTGTTCAAGTCCTTTTGTGCTGGTCCTTCTTATATTTCAGAATATTTTTTTAATTGACTTGTGTGATGTGAGTTTTCCAAAAAACTTTTGACATTCAATATAAGGACAGCATCCAAGTGTCAGTCAAAATATTTTCAGCAGATGACCAAAATATTTTTCTAACCAGAGAGTTACAAATTGGCAGAGGGTGTTCAGCCCTTGCAGATATTGGGCCTCAGCAACATAACTTGGTGGCAAGACCTCTGGAAACTCATAGACAATATGTAGTTGAACTAAAATACAGAGTAACAGTTTTGAAATACATTAAAAAAATTTAACCCTCAGGCAGAGGTAAAATGTGAGATTTTACTATTCACTCATTAGGAACTTTGACCACCTTAACCTTACCCCTTTTGAGAGAAATGGATACCACACTGGGCATGTTAATTAGCAAATAACTCAGGTTTTCAGTTTAGTAATTGTACCATCACTTTGACAGTGACTTACTTTTAATTGAGCCTTCTCTTCTTAGTTGCTACCTGCTCACATGGAAGAGAAATGTGGAAATGTGACTAGAAATTGAAAAAAAAAAAATCTCTACATATATAAGATATATTATGCAATTGTATTAAATTTCTTTATTTATTGCATTTCTAGTTCTGGTGTTTTAGTTACAATTTGGAATTGAATTATTTAGGACAAAAATGCAAAAAAATCAGTTGCTGAGATTTAATGTCAGAATGTCAGACTGAAATATTCCATACAGAAATGGTACTTTTTTGACTAGTTTGGAAATCAGTAGATGAGAAAAATCAAGAAAAACTCAATTATTTAAAGCTATTAATGTAGAATGTTCAGAACTGACTTTTTAAACTCACAGGATGAAAAATGTGTTCAGGGATTGAAATTTTTTTGCTACTTAGTTCCCCTGTCCCTCTTGATGGTTGATAACATTAACTTCCTTGTCATTAGTTTTCATAACCTGTATATATTTTCTGATTCCTGCTTTCTGTTATCTCAGATAGAGGGTTCATGTCTATATCTTGCACTACAATGTTTTTAAGGTAAGACTTTATTTTTGTATGCATTTCTAAAAATCTGTCCTTTGTAAAGAGGCTTAATCTAGATGAGATGACCAGATGAATGTGTTATAGAGTAGTAGCAAATACCTTGGTCATTCAGGCTTTTAAAAAGTCAGAAATCAAATTAAGTGCAAAGGTGGAGCAATAGTGTTGCATAAAATCACCAGACTCTTCTGATGGCATGAAGAAACTCAGTTTCAAAGATGCCAACCCCAGTAAAACTGCATTCTTTTGCTTGGTAATGCAGGCTGTGACTATAACAGTATTTTAAACTGCTTTGAACCCTTACTGAGTTGGAGTCTTTTAAAGGTCTACACTTGCAAAGGGCAAAGAGATACTTTCTGTTAGCCAGCCATTAACTTTCGAGTTTTCAAAGTACAAAAACAAGGCTTAAATTCACCTTTTGTCTACAAGCAACATCTATTTAAACAAATTGTGGTTTGTTTGTTTGTTTGGTTTGTTTTGTTTTTTTCAATCTGGTGTGGAAATATGTGCAGATAAAAAGAAATCAGTAATCTTGTAACTATGCAAGAGAATTTTAGAGACTAGGGTTCTATTTTGTTTTACATCACTTCTGGATTGTCATTCATGGATTAACATATCTAGTATGTTTCATTCTTTTAACAGATAAAAATGGTCCATAATTTCTTAGCTCAAAACACACTAAATCACATGACAGTTTTAACAAAATAAAAAGAGTTGAATTTATTCACTCATCTTTTGGTAGGAGGTCATTTCACTTATTAAAAAACACATTGACTACGTAAGGTGAAAAATCCTAAAAAAAATCTAGATAAGATATAGATTCCTTATTAAAGTTGGAATTTTAAAAAAGTTGAAAGATCATCCCATACACAGTTAAATCCTGCATTCCAGATCATCCTTTGATTCAGAAGAACTGGGACATGAGTTCTACATTAGGAACACTGAGAGAGAAATCATTTCATACTATTCTGAAACTCCTGTAAAAATGAGAAATGGCAAAATAAGTGGCTAAAAATCCCCACTCAAAATCAAAAACTCAGTTTTCTTTTTTTTAAAAATATAATATTTTTGAAATTAGGGAAGTGGTTGGTCATGTTGTGCTTTGAGTTTGAAGCAAAGTGCGATCTGGTTGGGCAGGACTTCTTTTGGCAATGGTGAATTGTTTCCTTTTGTCTATGTGATCACAGAAATACAATTTTCTGGCTTTAAGCAGCAGAACAGCAGTTGGAATTAGGAATGTTGTTTTTGCTTCAAAGTCTTAAAGAGGCTGGAATCTAGGAGGTAGTCAAAGATGGAAAGCATTGGTGACTCTCCATCTCATTTCTGGTTGATTTAATACAAGGATTTGGTAATATCTTCTTTCCTTTCTTTTCTAGTGACCCTACACTTATGCATTTCTATTTGCTTGAGAAACTGCCAGATGCAAAGTTTTTCTTCATTTCTTCTAGTCCTAGGAAAAACATGATTCATTCGTCACTCTTTTCCCTTCCCATCATATATCTTTTAACAGACCCTTGATCTATTCAAGATCTCCTATGACCTTCTATTTATCTTATTTTTTTTTTACCTTTCTCTGAGTCATTAAGATTTGCATTCTTAGAAATTCGATCACCAGAAATCTTCTCTGCGTTGCTTTTGGACCACTGCTTTTAGAATTTATTAACCATAACTAATGGGAAGAAAATGTCTTGATTTGGACCACATTTTCTCTTTGTCCATTTTGTTGTTTTGTTGCTTTCAAAGAAAGCAAAATGTTTAGGTTTCTTTTTTCTTTCATGCGGAAGAAAAGGAGATAAAAAGTGAGGCACTCCAAACCTTCAGATGGATGTTACAAAAAAAGTACCAACTTTTGAAAGAAAGGATCTAAAATATTTTTGGGATACAATCTATGGTAGAATGTTTAGTGGTAAATGCTGTGAATCATAACTCAAAGGAAATTCTGGTGATCCTGAAAATTACAGATTAATAAGATTGCTGAACATTAACAAGGTACATGGTGAATTAGCAAGAAATGAGCAGCAAAAACTGCAATTTATATTAAAGATTTTTTCCTTAATACAATCATATCTAGTGTTTATGCATATGATACTTGTACAGATGATTTTTCCACATAGTCAAATGAGTTATAGTCTCATTAAAGAGAAATATTAGCAATTAATTATTGCAAGGAAGAAACTGAGAAGACATAGAATTTTGTTATGCACAATCTTTAAGTATATGTTTATTTTGTTATGCAGAAAAAATGCTACATGATCACCTAAAATTTTATTATGAAACTATTAACTCTTTGCTAGTCACTGTACTAACTCCTGGTAGGGCCAGTGGTAGTTAATAATTGCTGTGTGAGGAAAGAGTACATATTGAAGACCTTAAGGAAGAAGAGTGAAGAAACCTTCTTCAATAGTTTTTCATCCATTTGATTCTTCACATTGCATTCCCTTAGCCACAGTATGAAGATTCCTCACCCTCTTTCTCATTAACAGAATTAATATAAAGATTGTATGTGGTTCCTGACAGAGGAACCAATTACACCACGGTTTTTAATATGCTGGCTTCAGCAGTGGAGAAAAATAGAGACATTCTGGACCCTTCCCTTCATTCTGGACACAAATTTCCACATCTGCTTTACATTCCACCAGGACTGTTTTCATAGCTGTTTAAAGCAGATTGCTGAAATTATCTGGATTAAAAGTAGTCCTAAGGGATAGTTAGCATATAGCAGAAATGCTATACGATCCAGATAGCTTGTAATTTAGGAATTTAAAGCCTGTGCATAGTTTTCCTAAATCACTATAATAATCTTCTCTCTTTACAATTTTTCTAATATTCAGTTGACCTTTCCTAACTGTGCATTAGAATACAATGTTCTGACTTCAGTGGAAGAGCATCATAGTGTAAAAGTCATTCCCCAAAAGCAGCACTAGGTTAGCTCAAAATAAGTAGACGTTTTACTCACAGATAATCTCCTGACTTCTGTGTAGCACAAGGAAAGCAGGAGGCAGACAGTTTTGGTGCAGGTAGTTGAGCCAATGCATTTCACAAGCCTAGCACTGAAGATTAGGCTAATCCCCTGGCTGCCCCAGAAGGTGTTTCTCAGTGCTAATCACAGTGGGATAGCACACAAAGTCAGGGCAGTGCGTCTGCCAGTGCACCACAGCTCACACACTCACGGTTCTCCTGAAATTCTTGAAAGTTCTGCCATGTAGTCTTGTCTGCTTGGGTTGCATGGCTAGAAACTGCACAAATACTTTGGCTTGTTCATTCAGTCTACATAAAGAAATTCACTATTACCCCCTTTTAAACTGGGAAATATGGTTATCTTGTTTACACAGCTGTTAAAGCTAATTCCCTATGGAAGTAGCTTCTGCTGTGGACCTTATTCTCCATTCTGTTGCTATGTACTCTGCTACAGTGTAACTTCAGGATAAGGCAAGTGTTAATATTCCTTTTAAGTAGTTCTGGTTAAATTTCTTTTTGTTCTTTTATAAACCAAAGATGAATACAGCATCTAAAAAGCATAGAAAACTTTACTGGATTAGAAGCTTTGGCTCTGTGGGTGTATTCACGTGTGTGTATAGCCACTTTTCTTAAATGACTGAAAGAATGATCTTCAACTTCTCACTAAATCTTTTGGCGGTTTTTTTAGAAGAGAGAGATTTTTCATAGCATGAGAAGCAATGACATCAAAGTAAAATTCTAGGTGTTTCAAATTTCAGCCAACATTGGTCCTGTTCATATTATAGGTAAATGAGTTCTCCTATTTTAAGAAAAGATTGTCTTGACAAGATTAGAATGGAAAACATCCACTTTGATATTTTATCTTTTCTAATCTGTTGTCTGATATCAAACGAGCATGACAGATAGATAACATAAGTTCGGCAACATCAAACAAAAAAGTTCAATTTGAAATTAATGAATGTGTTATCAGAATTTATCTACTTCACAGTGATTATCCATTTTGGTTTTTTTTATTTTGGGAAGAATGCTATCATTAAACTCGTTTTCTAATTCCAAATTAGTTGAGAAGATCTATGGGAATGAAATTGATTTTGTTTTTTACGTTAAGCTATCTTGCTTATTTTGGCTGGTAACATGACTTTTGTCAGCATTAATTGCACCCAACACATGAACATTGGCATTTGCTGATTCTATCTCTGTGCCGAAGTGTGAAGAAAATACCTTAAATATCCAAGCAACAGTCACATGTTTTACACATTTATAGTGTTGACACTGAAAGAGCATTGAACTGATTGCACTGGGTCTGGCTGGGTTATGGTGCTGTGCTTTGCATTTATGGCTAAAGCACTGCTGGTATCACACCAAAGCCCTGGCTATTGGTGAGCAGCCCTTACACAGACTGTGCTTTATTGTTCTGATTCTGCCCACAGGGACCCCAGCCCTGTCTGGAGAGAGGAGGGATGGAGGCAAGAAACAGCCTGGAAAGCTGGGATAAGGGAGAGGGGAGGGAGGTAGGGAATTGCCTTACAAAGTGGCTGTTGCTTGGAGGCTGACTGGCCATTTTTCTGCTTTTGAGAGCTGGTGAACGATGGCTTTTGCAACTGCTTTTCCCTTTTTCCTTACTTAGTATACAGTCTTTATCTGAATCCATGAGTTTTCTTACTTTTACTTTTCCTATTCTTTACCCCATCCCATGGCAGGCAGGGGTATGTTTGGCATTGAGTGAGTGACACTGTGTGTGCCTAATTTCTGGACCAGGTAAACCTATCACCCTGTTCTGTATTTCATTGTGGGTTAATTTTGTCATTCTAAGCAGTCATATTAAAATTAAATTAATATACAAAATACTTCCACAAAAGAAGCAACAAGATACAGTCTGAAAGATCTATTGAACTAAATATTTCTAAACTCACTTCTAAACAAAGCTTGTTCATTTATAGTACTCAGAGCTGGTCTTGTATTGGCAGGAACAAAATAAGAGATGAATCAATTTTATCTCTTGAAAGTAGCTCCTCTCTTTAACATCTAGATGCTCTCATACATGAAATACCTATGTCAATAGAAGGTAATAATGTGCAACGCAATAGGTATTTTAACATTGCTCAAGTCCTAATGTCAGGCATACTGTGATTTCACTTATGTCTTAGCAGAGCACTTAATTCTAAACACCCTGTTACTTTATAAATATCTGGCATCTTTGGAGATTATATCAGTATAATATTAACAGTTAGGAAAAAAAAGAAGCAGTTAAATATATTGCAAAGTTGTTTCTACAATTTTAATTTCTACCATTACACGAACAAAAAAAATTTATATCTCTTAATTTACAGGCCTACTCAGAAAATACCCAGGTTCATGTCTAAATACATTAGACAACATGAGAAATAGTTTTCTGCCAGATGTTTCTCTTGTATTTATTTAAATGCTGGCTGTAAGATAAATAGCAAACAACTGATGCAATTTAGAAGTATTTCTTTGTTTGTTGATAAACTCAATCCAATATTCATAATGTTGAAATCTCAAAGCTCCACTTTCAATAGCATATTCACTAACATGTTGATTCTTTTTAACGCTGAAAAAAGTATTTTGAAATAAACTGCCTTTTAGAATCTTGCAGCCTAAATCTTTGAAAGTATTTAGAAACTTTTAAAAAACAGAATAAATTATGATCTTTCTAGATAAGCCTGGAAATATGAATTATATTCTTAAAAGGATCATAATTATATTCATGTTAGGCCAAGAAACTGAATCAGAAAGGCAAGACTAAAGGAAATCCAGTCCTCTAGTCCTCTGACATCTTTCAGAGTAGATTCAAAATTTTGCTTGCTGACCTTTTATTTTGGCTTGAGACCCAGCTACAACTTATTCCCAAATCTATTTAATTCAGGAAAGAGAGTGAAGGGCATTTCTTGATCATGAATCTTGGATGAATCAGTCACACAAAAGTACCTCTGGCCTATCTGTCTTGCTAGCCTCTCAGGCTGACAAAGCAAGGGTTGATTTGTAAATCATTTATAAGGTTTTGTTGAAAAACAATAAAGATGAAACAGATGCTTGGAGCTTCTCAAAGGCCCTGGGGCAGCTAAGTCATGCAGATAATCATATTCTGGTTAACAAACATTTAACCAGAATTATTTCCCAAATGACTGGATACTGCTACATGTAAATCTGATTCATTGTTCAGACTACTTGGAAGCAAATAATACATCACCTTTCCTTGGTCAGCATCACATCCCAAACCACTGAGGAGTCATACATCTCTAATCAATGCTGGCAACAATCCCCTACATTTTGAGTTATCAGCTCTCTGGGATTTCTGTCTGTTGCAAACCAGAAACTAATGCAATGATCTCTTCACTAATATCCCAAAGCCTTTGTATATCTCCCACAGTGATTCCATTCAACTCAGGGTTATTCCTGAAGGCCAAGGTCTGTCTGACTAGAACCATTCAAGAAGGCCAAAAGCTCTTCCTGCACAATAGGAACTTTTTTGCTAAATTCATTAACTAATGCTTCTGTTCAACTCAGCATTGGTGAAATATTCAATAAAGTATTCTGCATCAGGAAACAAATATCAGAAAGCTATTTATCAACAATGGGCATCTTTGGAGAATAATGTAGGAAATATAATCAGTGAGGGAAGACCAAAGAATTTTCAGCTCACAATCCATAGAAAAAGAAATAAAATTCAACAGCTGTACTCAAATCTCTGTGCCAGCCATCTTCCAATGGCAGGAATAATTGTTCCCCTTGTTTACTGAGCAGACAGAATCTTGTTAAGCAGAGATAATAAACTAAGTAGGTGATTTTCAAAGCAATTTCAAATATTAAAAAAATATTAAAGTTAAAAATAACTATTTTTAGTATAGTTTTGCTTCCACTGTTGGCGTTATGTAAGTATTAACCAGGCAAGTGCTTCCATGTATGAGCTTTTGAGATTTCTTTAACCTTCTTTTCTTACTGTTGCAATAGTAAAAATGGATTAATGTTCTATTTCAGGGGCTTCTTAAATTGCAGTTTCATAATAAAAAAACTTATTTAAATATTATACTTTTCTCTGAGGTCAACTATAGCTTAATGATACCAGTAACGGCTACAATTTCCATAGATCAAAGAGTACCCAAACAGGAGAAAATAGTTTTCTTATTCAAGTATTTTCTAAGATTACTAGTTCTGTTTTTTCGACAGAACTCTGTTTTCTGTATTATTTAATACATAATTCAACAGCATTATTCTTTGTCACAGTAACTGAAGATACTGTTTATTTAGACTAGGAAATCAATCCCTATCCTGTAACATTTTTATGATTGGGTCATATACAGCAGAAGGAATGGGAAAAAGCAGGCCAACATGACTAAAAGGGCAAAGGAATAGTTACTAGGACTGATGACAACTTATATGGCATTACTCTCAAGAAAGTACTTTGAAAATACCTGAAAGCTGAGCAGCTTTTACCCTTGGGCTGAAGAAAAGAGTGTTCACATGGTCTAAATCAGCATTTTCATTTGGGTCAGAAGCACATTCCCAAATGTACCCACTTAGCATCTCTAGTTCCGTATTCTTGAATAGTTTTGGAACATGCAAACTTGATTTGTCTCAGTTGTAACTGAAGTATTTCTGGGTCTCATGGATATGTGCTGCTGTGCCTAATGGTTGCCAGTTCATGGGCCTAAATTAGAGCTGGTCAAAGTTAAAAGCAGAGTACAACTCCATTTCTTCCAGTGGTAGTGATCCTGTGTAATTAGATATGGCAGCCTCTGTGATCTGACAGTGCTGTATTCCAACTCCAATAGTGCTGATGATGCCAAGAGGTTAATGCTTCATGGGGCCACAGTCCTCCACTGCATTGCCTTTGGGATGGAAAATACTGTGAGCATTTGAGTATCAGGAGAGGGATCTTGCAAATCCTTCATTAAAAGCAGGAATGTACCAGCTTTAATACATTTATATGCATATATATATATATGTATATTTTACAATCTAAATTCTATCTCAGTGTAGTAACTTCTTCAACAATTGATATAATTTTATTTGATTTATAACCTCAGAAATTATAATCTTTCATAAAGATTTCTTCCCTCTTTCCCTTCTACTTTCCTGACTCTCCTCCTCCTTCATTATTCCTTGTTTCCTGTGTTCTTTACCTCCTTTCTCATGACAGTATGACCAATAAGAGTATTTATTGTTTTCATTTCTGCAATTTCTGTCAAGCAAACCATGACTTTCTGAATGTGCTTGTGTTCACTAGCAGGTTCAGAAATGCTGAACATCTGTCTTGGGTTGCAATATGTAACCAAAAGTGTGTATTCTCTTTGCCATCTGTTGAAACCAGTTGGGGAGGTGTTTTTTCTTTATCTCTTGTCTAATCCATTCCTCATAACTCTGGGGGGGGAGGGGGGAGGGGGGGAGGATGCCTTCTGCTAATGGGCCAGCTGTTAAAACCAGGTAGAGCAATGTTCCTTATCTCTTCCATGACCCATGCTTCCTCCAGGGGGATATGTGCTGTTAATGGGCCATTAAGGCTCACCACACGACAGATAAAATTAAATCATCCCATTGTGAGATGCTCCAGCCAGTGGGGAAGAGCCAACCATTCCTACCTGGATAAAAACTGAGACTCAGGAACACCAGGGCAGCTGGTTTTCCACTGGATTCCCAGAGGAAGACAGGACCCATCTCATCACCACTGGACCATTCTGCAGGATCATCTCTACTCCAACAGAAGCACATCTGTCACTACAAGGAGGACTTATTTTGGACTGCACTCAACACCCTGACCAACAGTGTGTCAGGCTGCATCTCTGACTCTGTCAGGGTTTTCTAGGTTGTGGGTTTTTTTTTGACTTGCTTGGGTTTTTTTGTACTGCTACATTTGTATTTTTTAACATTCCTAGTAAAAAACTGTTATTCCTATTCCCATATCTTTACCCAAAAGCTCCTTAATTGTGAAATTATAATAATTTGGAGGGAGGGGGTTTACATTCTCCATTCCAAGGGAAGCTCCAGCTTTCCCTGGCAGATACCTGTTTTTCCGAACCAAAACAACATCCCAGAGAAGGCTTTGATCAAATGAAGTCAAGTTGAACACAAATCTGAATAGTTTCAGTCTGTGTGATATTTAGTTGTAGATCTCAAACATTCAGAGTCCAGTTACTCTTTAACTTACTTTACTTTACTTTTTTTTTCTTTCATTTGGGGTTTGTTTGATTGGTTCTGGGGGATTTTTTCTGTTTTTTTTTTTTTAATTATTATTATTTTTCTCCAAAATAAGAATGAAAACAAAGAAAATAATCTGATTGTACTGTTTAGGGAGGAGTAGGGAGAAAAAAAGAAAAAAGGAGGTCTCCCTTTAAATTCCACAAAAGTTATTATTACTTGCAAAGCTGTCTCTCATAATTACACAGTCATTTTCTGAGAGCTGTAATACCCCTTCTCAGCAGACAGCTGAAAGCATCCTAGATGACACAAAATGACATCTAGGTTTGCTTTTATTAAACCCATCATAGATCCTCTGGCCTCTGATACCACACATTTGTTTATCAGACTTAAAATGTCAAATGATTTTTTATTGCTCTTATTTTTCTTATAAAAATGTTGTAGTTTGAGCTTATGAGTTCTTTGTTGACACAGCTTGAGCTATAGGTCTATGTTGAAAAATGGTGTTCCTTTTAGGTCAGAGGTTTTTCTAGAAAAATAGAAATTTATTTCATAGAAAATGACAAAATTACAAAAAGTTCCCCAAATCTCAATACCTTACATTAAATCAAAAAATTCAAAATATTTGCATCATAGAACAGCTGCTGAATGTAATAAGCACTGACACTTCTGAGGAATACAGTAAACTGTATTTGATGAATTGAGATTTCTAATTGTTCTTTGGAACAATGATCTGACTTATTTACATAGATTTAGTGCTTAGAATCCCAGCTGTATATTACAAATGCTAGAATTTCTAGTTAAAAAAATGAAAATACAGGGGAAAAATAGAAGACTAAGTTCCTTATGAGTGTTCAGTGTATGATGCTTTCATAAAGCACACTAGGCAATCTCTACTACAGGTGGAGATGAAAAATCGTCCATCTCAAAATAATTTTGAAAAACAAAATTACTTGTGAGAGTTAAATTTGCTACCTTTTCAGGAAATTTCATGTCTACCATGGTTACAACATTCCTCCTAGATTGTATTTCTTGTCATGTCTACCCAGCTGCACAGTGACTAAATTTGCTCAAAAAGTGCCAATCTCCCCTGCTTCGGAGCCCTGCCCTTGGCAGAGGAAGCTGCAAGGACATGGCAAACATCTGGCCATCCTTCACGCTGATCTGATTCCAAATGCGATGCATATTAGACTGTTTAACAAACCAGACGTAATCTGTCCCTGGGATTTCCACATAGATTACACTGGTTAATTGGAGCAGCGGTAACAGAAAAAATGTCCCTAATAAAAACCCAAGATGAAAACAACACCACTGTGTGGGTTGAAAGATTTTAATTTCAGATTTCTAAGAAAAATCATGGGGATTTGAAGAGGCAGGGGGAAAGTATTTGTGTTATAGGAAAACATTTTTTCACTAATGAGCTGAAAAATGAAATATTCCAGCTAAATGCCAAATTCTGTACAATTTTTGTAAAAGCTCAAGAAGACTTTCTTCCTGTTTTCTTTTTTCCCAGAGCTTTAGCTGGGCTGGTTTTCCCATAACATAGAACTGCCAAGGAAGGCAGCAAGGAAGCTTAAAATGAATCCTCTCTTGACAAGTTTTGTTAGAACTATAACTGACAAAAAATGTGGGGGTTTTTTTGTTGTTGTTGTTTTGGTGTTTTGTTGTTGTTGTTGTTGCTGTTGTTTTAATTTGTGAAACTTGCTGAGAAATTTTTTTCCTGAGTCAGGGAAAGGTCAAGAATGGGGAATCCACATCCCCATCTGTGGCAAAATAGCACTGTAGTGGGACAAATTTTAGAAAGTTGTTTGCTTTTCTTTGGCTAGATATTTGTCATGAGTTGAAGATATTTATTGTTTACTAAAAATCTGAAATTTCATTAACAGCATTTTAGCCTTTTAAATAATTGCTTCTGTGGCTTCTAATTTCTGTGGAAGACTACCATCTCTGCAGAGCTCACTGGCTTCTGGTGCTGCTTGTTCTGTTAACCATAAATTATTTAGTCAAACTATGTAATCCTAACCATTTAATTCTGGTACTGCTCCAGGTAATGAAATCTCTGAGCAGGGCATCTCCTGCTAACAGGGAAATGTGTATTTCCCTCCAACACCACCTGCAGACCTATGCAGTCACAGTTAATGAATAGCTACATTTGTCACTGTGCAACAGCTTCTTATTTCTTCTTTGCCTCACAGCTTCCATCTCGGAAGATAGGTTATATTTCTTTCAGCTATTGATTTTAATGCCTGTCATTAAGTGCTTTGGTAGCATCCTTAGGCTCTGTCTGTAATCAGGGAAGAAAGGTTTCTCCAGAGAGTTGAATGGGAGAATTTGTATCAGGTGCTGTTCAAAATGCTCTGGGTGAACTGTCTTCACTTTACTGTGGAATCTGAGTGGGATGAATACCCTGGAGAATAAAATGTTATTATCAGTCTATTATTAAGTAATTTGCTCCCAATTGTTTGCTCCACCATCCTATCTTGAAAACCAGTTTGCAGATTTGTTTTGTTTCTTGCTTTTTTTTTGTATCCCTGCGAACTCTTCTGCTTCTTCCAGTATTTCTGCTTCCTTGCAAGATTATTAGTCTGAACACATTTTTCCTTTAGCTCATATTCTATGCTAGTAAATAATTTTGAGACCACCTTTGCCACAACAGTATGAGAACTGTTACGGGAAAATTGAGAACTGTTATGGGAAAAGTCCATAACTGCTGAAACCAGATGATCTTCAAGGTCCCTTCCAAACCCAAACCAATATATGATAATAAGTCTATGAAATAATAAATTCTCACACCTACAGTTATCCATTTTGAGTGCAAATGGTGTTTGAAAGACATCCTGGCTACAAAAAATAGCAGGTTGCCAAAACAGAATGAAACATGCAACCACTGTTTGATTGAGTGGTATATTCTGGACAACAATAGATGTTAAAAAGTGCAGTAACACTGAAAAAAAAACCCAAAACACTGGAAAGGTGTTTAAGCATGTAAATCTTCTTAGGTATAAGGCAAATATCAGTAATTCAACTCCAGAGATCCAAATCTATGTACGTGTAGACTTCATATTGTGCTTTGGAATTGCACAGAAAAAAAGTATTTCTTTTTTGTTCAGTGAAATATCAGCAATTCTGTATCAATGATTCTTTTTTAATTATAATTCAAAGTAATCTCTTATTTGAGTGCTATGAGATTCTGGTTGTAATTTATGGTTTTTATGGATCGCTACTTTTCCTATATTAAGTTTATTCCCTGTATATTTTCTAGGAAAAAAGTAATTTACTGTTTGTTAGCATGTTTCGTATTTCCATATGTTCAGTCCAGATTATTGTGTTTGTGTCTAGCAAAAATCAAATATATTAGAAAGGGAGATTTTACCAGGTATTTCACATCAAATATCACACTGATATAAATTTGTCTACTATGGTCTCCTCAGTTTCCTTTTGCTTTTTTCTTTCCTTGTTCATTTTCCATCTCTTATTGTTTCTTTACATCTAAAAAAATCGCGTGTATTTTTTAATATCCTTTCCCATGGATTTGGTCATATATGAATCTTAAAATAAAAAGGAAAGAGAAATAATTTGGGGTTTGGTTTTTTTTGTGGTTTTTTTTTTTAATAATTCACTGATAGTCACTCTTAGGCTGCTTCTGTAGACTGTTGCAATGTAGCAAAATTAGTGGAAGATTTTATAATACGTTTGTATATGTCTTATAGAGGAAAATTGTGCCCAACACTATCTCGGAGGTTATAGTGCCCTCTAGTGCTACAGTTCTAATTTCTTTTTTCCCCCACTTGTTCTAAATATGTAGAAGATAGGTAAAATGAAGTCATACTCAGGTATCTAAACAGTGTCCAGGAAGGACAGGGGTGCAGTAGTAACCATGTGGCATAGTTAGTCAAAACCACATGAGTGGTTATGAATTTAAGAGGTCCTTTCCCACATATTACTCTTGGATGATGGAGGCCTTGGTACATTTACAGAACTGTATGCAAAGTCTAGGAAGGAGTAATCTCTGTGGGAGAGCTTGAGAAGTATCTGACAAACCTGAGAAAATGATTCAGCATACTCTTTTTGGCACCTCAGGATCTGGGAGGGAAAATATTGCAACATTCTCAGTACCACAAACATTGCTTTGAATACTTGCAGCTTGCTTTCATGCTGTTCACATGATGTCTGGATGAGTTCAACAAGAATTTTAGAATTTTTCGTGTTAACATCAGAGACTGAGGGGAAACAAAGATACTTCATTACTACTGCAGACTAAAACAATATGGGAAGGAAATAGACTCACTGTGAAAGAAAGATGAAAAAGCAGAAAAATAAAATCTTTAAGAGGAAGAGAGTTAAAATTCTGTTATCTACTGCCTTGGGATTAACAGATTTTATGCAGTGAATGAAAAAGAAAGAAGGCCCATTTATGCACATTTTCTGTTTATGCACTGAGTTAGTGCTGCAGGTCCTTGTTACATATAACCTTTGTAAATTTTGTCAAACTGCTGTGTTGAACATTACATGTATGTCTTTCTTTAGACTATATCACCACCAGTTAGCACAATGGCTTTGTATTGTGGTACTACTAATATTTCTCATTTTAGAATTAAACAACTTTGCTTGCAAAGTGAGTTTTGAAGGACTACTATTATCTTTCTTAATTTTGATTTATATGAGGATAGTCTTCTTGGAATTTTTATCCTTGAACCATCTTCTCTAACTCTGTTATTAATTTTCCTAAAATTACTCACAGTTACTCAATTGATTTTCTGAGTTCTCTTGTTTAGTTAGACTTTATTTTTAAATGGAAACTTTCTGGTAATGGATATACACTTTATATAATTAAATTATATTTCTCTCAGCCTGAAGGTCTCAGCTTTTTTGTTGACCAGCATAAACAGAAGTCTTACATTCACCTTTTTAGCAATGA
Source organism: Prinia subflava (assembly GCF_021018805.1). Taxonomy (NCBI): domain Eukaryota; kingdom Metazoa; phylum Chordata; class Aves; order Passeriformes; family Cisticolidae; genus Prinia; species Prinia subflava. The sequence continues at coordinate 32,772,001 of NC_086250.1, read as the reverse complement.
TATTTTTGATGAAGGACAATTAAAGCTTTGAAACTTCTGAATGTAGATTCTCAGGTTTGATTAATTAGTAGAGCTGCTTGGTTTAGATGGATAGCTGGAAATCAGAATTTATTTAATGATTAGTTCTAGCTGCTTTTTTTTCAGGTAAATGATGAGGAAATTTACCTAATGTGTGATATGTCTCGTGTCCTGTGTGTATCAGTGAAGCTGCACACAAAGTCTTCAGCATGACTTGGAGCTGGCTATCCAAATGTTATTAGTGAGCAGAAGGAAAAGGAAAAGGACACTCTAACCCATCCCCCCTATATTTACATTGGTCTACTTTATCCTGTCTTATCTGTAGAGGGTACAATGGGCCAGGTACTGATCTGGGAAAAACAGCTTTAAAGTTCAGTAGCTCAGCAGCCATACAGAACCAATACAAAGTTCACTTTCTACAAAAGCTTCTAGCTCTATAAAGCCTACAATTCCAAGCCACTGCATGTAGTTTTAGACTGTTCCCTTCCTGAAAGCAAAGACTATAACAGCTTTATGTAAAAATAACTAACTTGTATGTAGTAGTCCATATGGATTCAGCACCTTTTAGGTGTCATCATACTTTTAAGGTATGCAATACCTTTGTTGACAAACCTGTATTAAAGACCTCCTTTGAACTCATCACTCAGTGGAGGGTTGAGGAAAATGTTTCTTGTTTATATGTATTTCTTTTTAGGATTTATTTTCAGTTCTTCGTTGTTCCTACTTTGTGGTATTTAATTTAATGCATTAGAGCTTCCCTGAGAATTATCTGATGGATTTCATTTCTGCTTTTGCAAGACAGTGTGCCAGAAAAATCATCTGGTTTTAAATGACAGTGAATTAAGCCAACTCTCTGATCTGAGTCCTGGGAGGCTAGAACATACAGCAGTCAAGCCCTTTCCTTTTATGTATGTAATGCAAAAGACATCTCTGTTTATTATTTGCTTTATAAAAGCTATCAAACTGTAAACAGAAAGTGTAATAAAATAATTAAAAGGAAAAAAAAAAAACCCAATGAAATAGCTTAATGTCACAAAAGCTCTTAATAACCCAGTGGTGACAGGAATCATTTGTGGTATTACCAGGAAGTACTGTACCACATACTTCAGAAACAGCACAGTTTCTCTGAGGCAGAAATGCTAATAACACACTGTAATTTGTCTTACCCATGTTATATTTACATGCTTCTAAAGTAGCAAAATGCTTGAGACCCCCAGTGTGTACAAAACCTGGAAGGTTCCTATAAGGCCAGGCAAATTTTACCTTATAGCTTAAAATCACGTCTTAGAATCAGTTTATCCCATATATATAAAAGGCTTTATGAGCATAGATTTGTAGCTCTGCACTTTTTGCCTCCACATATGCTTGCAAGTGCTCCACAAAGGGGGTTCGACTGGTTTTGCTTTAAATGCTCCAGACAATTCTCAGGAAATCTTGAAGGAATCAGCACAGTGGGGTAATCTTATCCAGGACCAAGGTTAAGGTATTTTCTTTTTTTCTTCCCCATCCCTTCCCCTCCTGGTGGAAAACGAGGAATAGAATGAGTTGGATTTGTGATGGCAATTCAATTATGGGGACTACAGATATTACTTTGAGAAACATTGCATGAAAAAGAATATGACAAGTGAGGCAAAGTTGAGATTTTTGGGTGACTGGGGTAGAGAGACTTTCCTGTGAAAATATAAAATAAGTGTTCTAAAATGGGCAGTAAAAATAAATAAATAAGGTTATAAATCCAACAGACTTTGCTTGGATTTGCCATTACCACTGGAAAAAAACCACACTTTTCAAAAGACTAGTTTCCCTACGACTCTGATTTACATAGGCATTTGAGTCTATTACAGTGTTTTGAAGAACTTAGTGGCTTGTGCAGTTGAATAGGTACATTACTCTGAAAGAGGTCATGAAGCTTGTAAGAAGACTTTACAACATCCATTTTCATAAAGGAAATTATGTCATGGACAAAAAAGACCAAATTGGGGGAAATTACTTGAATTTATTGCTATGAAAATTAGAGCAGGATAATGAGAACTAAAACAAATCTTGAAAAACCAACTTTCTTGTACTCTTCCCTCCTTCTCAGGCTCTACGGCCTTCCCCAGCAGCGCAAGAGACAAGGAATGGAGGCTGCAGTTGTTAATTACATATTGTTTCTGCTTTTGCTCAGGGAGAAGGGACCTTCCCCAGTTCCTGGATGGAGACCCTCCCACAGCAGACAGTCCACCATGAAGTTCTCCAACTTGATTCCTTCCCATGGGCCTCAATTCTTCATGAACTGCTCCAGCATGGGCCCCTTTCCGTGGGGCACAGTCCTCCAAGAACAGGCTGCTCTAGTGTGTGTCTCCCAGTGTCCCGAGTCCTACCAGGACACCTACTCTAGCGTGGGTTCCTCTCCCTACGGTTCTGCAGTGGTTTCCTGTGGTCACAACCCCTCAGGCATTCACCTGCTCTGGTGTGGGTGTCCTCCATGGGCTGCAGGTGGATCTCTGCATTGCCATGGACCTCCATGGGCTGCAGGGGCACAGCTGCTTCACCATGGTCTGCAGCACTGACTGCAGGGGAATCTCAGCTCCAGAACCTGGTGCGCCTCCTCCCCCACTGTCTGCACTGACCTTGGTGTCTGCAGAGCTGTTTCTCTTGTACATTTTCACTCCTCTCTTCTTGGAGCATAGTTAAATCTGTGAAACACATTTTTTTGCCTTTCTTAAACATCTTATCAGAGAGGCCTTACTACCTCCTCTGATGGGCTTGGCCTTGGGCAGCAGTGGGCCAGTCCTGGAGCCAGCTGGCATTGGCTCTGCCAGACATGGGGGAACCTTCTGGCTCTTTCTCACAGAAGCCACTCCTGTAGCCCCCCTACACACCAAAGCCTGGTCATGCCACCCCAATACAAACATCAAATGTAAATTAAGCCAGAGTTTGTTAAGATTAGCCACAAAATATACGGTTTATTGTTTTTTATTCTCCCACTACCTTTATATACTTGGAGAGGTTGTCCAAAGCAAAAAAAATAGCAGTTTAAAGAAAATACTTTTAGCTTGGAAATATGTATATAGTCCTGCTGAGCAGCACAGTTGTTTAGAGCCTTCTTCCAGATTTATGTCTTCTACAGACTGGAAGGATATTGGACTTACATGATCGTTCTAGTTTTTAAATTAATGAGTCAAAACTCTGTGGGAGACAATGCTCTGCACTGAATGCTGTGGGTTTAGTGACATCCAGCAGTGTACTTATGGAGTTACTCCACTAAAGGCATTATGTAAAGCCCACATGAGATAGATCTGCACATTTTGTAGTGTTACGTTTTATTATTCTATTTTCTCTTTTATGATTCTAGTTTTATACAGACTATTTTTTGACAAGAAAACCCATCCAGCCCTCTTGAAGTACTTGCTCTGTACTCTGCAACAGAGAAAATGAGGATGAGTAGAAGTAACAATCAGGCACTTATGCCAATTCAGAGTGGCTAAGAATACTAAGATCAGTATCCTTTCCCTGAATCTTTGCCTCCTAGGATACAGGGAAACCAATTCATCCAAAATTCTGAGTATTCCAGCTTTATTTATACTGCTTTAATAGCACTGTGCAGATTCACTGCTAGTTTGTGCTGCGGTACATTTCTCAACTCCACGAAGAAACTTTTTCACTTAGCCAGACTCATGGACCAGAAAATATTGTTGATTGCTGTTCTACATTCCCCATTGCAAAGCAACTGAAACATACTAGTTAATATGCAAAATAAAGATTTAAACCACAGGCAATAAATCCTTTGGTTGATCCTTTTGCCAATCTAGAAATGCAAGGCAGTGGGTCATGCCGAGCCCACGCCAAGTCTGAAAAGTCGGAGGCGAAGAAGAAAAACCCGAAGACATCAGGGGAACGAAACAGTTTCCCAAGCTCTAGAACAAGAGCAAAATTCTCTGGCTGGCCTGCAGCCAGCATCTCAAGTGTAGGAAGTGTTGATGTTGCCACATAGCTATGGTCAGTTTTCCTTGGACCTTGCAGTGGGTTTCTACGTCCACATCCTATACATCATGCATTCTTTGAGAGAAATTCAATTGCTCAATTTGTGTTTTCTAAGTTCTCTATCCTCAGGTTCTGGGATCCGTGCTATGAAGGTGGCCGCTGAAAGTCTGCTGAGCTGCCTCAGGTGCATTGGACTGATCCTGTTTGATCCTGAAACCTTGTGCACCCTGTGCCACCCTAGTGCCACCCATCACAGAAGCCTCTTCAAGATCTGATTAACATGGACACGGACTGGCATCCTCTCTTTTCCTATATGGCCTCCATAGAGACTTTGGATTCTGTGGAGCTGCTGGACAAGGACAGACTGAAGCAGTGTGATGCTGTTTGAGCCAGCGGACTGTTAATCATGGACTCAGAGGAATTCTTTGCTATGGTTCAGTTTTATGTACGGTAGCCATTGTGACCTCTGTGGGGAAAGTGCACATTGTTTGGGGTTGTGGTTTTGGGACAGAACTTTTGGGGTTCAGAATTTTGAATTGAGTGGTTAATTTTTCTTGGAATGCTCCTGCCTTTGCACCGTATATTCCCTTGTATCTTATAAAAATTTTAAAAAATGAGGGTTGTTGGTTAAATTATGTTAGACTATGCTCGAGATATTTTGAGCTGGTTATTGCAAGGGGTTCAGGGTGAAACCCTGCGTAGCAAAGGCAGAATCAGACCAACATGTAGCCCTCACACCGTTACCTAAATGAAGGTCGGTGAACTTTATACAGTTGGTGTTTTTTTTCTCTTTTTTCCTGTAACAGAGTTATTCATTTTTCTTTTTCTATTTTCTTTTTAATATACTTAAAAGGGTGAGATGTTGCCATGAGGTTTTTCCTGTGTGTCCAGTGCTCATATTGGAAGAGAATGTGCAGCTTCTCTCACGCCTGTTAATGTAAACATTGGCCATGTTTTGCTAACTCTTTGTTTACATATTTCTAGATGGGAGGAGAAAGGTGATGGACAGTTAGTTTGACCAGTGGGATTAAGAGGTGGGAACTTAATCATCCAATGGATGGACATTATAGGAGATGTATATAAGTTACTTTGTAAATAAACTGGAGGAGTTCCTGCCTCCTGCCCTGATCTGCTCACAACCCAGAAAATGTCTCCTGAATCCCTCTCTTACTGTCAGGATCAGCTGTGGCAGTGGAGGGTTAAATTTGCCTGCCTACCAGGTGCTCACCAAGCAAATCTTACATTCTCCCTCCTTAAAAGGGGACAAGATAGAAAAAAAAAAGTCAGAAATTGACATAAGGACACAGGGATAATTTACCTATTAATGCCATGGGCAAAACAAACTTAGGGAAGATGAATTTAATTTATTGCCAAGTGTAACAGAGTATAATAACTGGAAATAAGAACAACTCTGAATGCACCTTGCTTCTACCCCTCCCTTTCTGTCACATTCTGTAGTCGTGCATTTCTGTACCCGAGCAGGTGTTTCTATATAAGGAAGTTAAGCTAGAATTTTCTATAGCCTGCTCGCTGCAATTGGCTCAGTACCAGCACAGACACAGTGATAGGGCTTTGGAAGTGCATCTCAAAGCCTAGTGTCCATCTCATTGGGCAAAGTGCCAAATAGCCCACTTAGACCATCGAGTATTAAAGAGCCTGCACAGAGGTGCTCGAGGCTTTTTGGGAATGCCTTAGCCTGTGTAACTGCTTGGTACACGGTACTCGCCTTATCTCTTTTCATTTTATAATGTTTGTTATTTTTGCTGTTATTAAAACCTTTACTTTACAAAGCATATCCTGAGAAACCGTCTCGCTATTTTTTAAGCCAATTCTCCGCTGGCTGGACCCTCGGAAGGTATTGAGAGTTTCAATAACATTCAATTTTGCTATGAGTATTTCCACCTCTTCCCTTCCATCAGTGTAGGGAGATGGGGAATGAAGGTTCCAGTCAGTTCATAACCATTCATCTCTGCCATTTTTTCCTCTTTATATTTCCCCTACTCTCATTGAGTACAGTTTTTCAGTAACTTCTCTGGTGTGGGTCCTATCCACAGGGTGCAGTCCTTCAGGAACGCTCCTCCAGCATGAGCTCCCAAAAGGCTCAGAGTCTTGCCAGGACACTCCCTCCTCCAGCATGGTCTGTCCACAAGCTGCAACTTCTTTGAGCTTACATCCACCTAATCCTCCTGGCATGGGGTTCTCCATGGGCTGTGGATGGATGTCTGCTCCACCATGGACCTCCATGGGCTACAGAAAGTCAGCCTACATCACTGTGATCTTCCCCACATGTAATGGTGTGCTAGTGAGTTCTTTATATTTTCTAAGTTTTTCTAAGTTCTTTGTAAGATGGTTTGTTCCTTGTACCCCCATTTTGCCTTCCTGATAGTTGCCCCTGGAATTCCCCCAGTAACTGTTAGGTGTCAGTCTTTCCCCCCCTCCTCCCTGGAGCCTGCCTGTTACCTCAGAGCCCTGCCTCAGAGCTGGAAAGTTCTGTGAGGGGCTTCGAGTGATAGGCTCGGTTCGGGGAAAATCCCCTCCCTTCCCTTATATGTGGTCCTCGTTTGTGTCAGTCACCTTCCTAGCCCCTTCTGTGTTGAACCCAATTGGTTTCACCCTCCTCACTGTCCCCCAAGAAAGGGGTCTCCCCCAAAGCCAAGATCTTCTCGGTCTGAGCAGGCCTTGGCAGGTGGGGAGGCTCCGCCTGACCCCTCAAATAAACCCCCTTGGACTTACTCAGCTGGCTCCTCCCTTCATTCTCTGCCATTGTCTGCACCTTGCCCCCTGTGCCCTCAAAGTTTCATCGGAACCAAGGCCCGGTGGATCAGCCTGGCCTGCGCTGCTCGCCAGCCGTACCTGCTGCTGGCCCGGTGCCTGAGCCAGCCTGGGCAGGGCGGGATTGCGTTCCAAGAGGCACCGCATCACCCACAGGTCTGCTCTGGAGCTGAAGCACCTCCTTTCCCTCTTCTCCACTGACCTTGGCGTCTGCGGGGTTGTTCCTCTTACATTTTCTCACTCCTCTTTCCCAGAAGCTGTTGTGCAGCACTTTTTACCCTTTCTTAAACATGTTACCACAGAATTGGTACCAACACACGGAAACACGTAAAAACATACACACTTACAAAAACCAGTCCTTTGCAGGACAAGCTGTATGTGATAGATTCCTCTTGTTTGTTCAGCACAGTGGAGTGCATCTTTTAAACTCAAAACTTTTTCTCACAAATAGATCTCTTAAACTTGATATTGTCTAGAATACTTTAAATAGAATTTGCTTCTTCATTTGCACTCTGGAAAGATTAAATATTATCCGACACATGGTTTTTTCAACCCAGTCATAAATCCCAGCACTAGTTCTGTATTCTCACATTTAAGGTCTTCATGCTTAGTAACATCCTATTCCTTTTTATTACCGCTAATGAATTAAGTATTTATCCTAAATTAAACCAGGTCAAAGAAGCTAGTAGAAGCTAATAGAAATTCTGTTATTGAAAATAACAGTGATGGAGAAATAGCACATTCACTAAAAATAGACCCTAAGAATTCTTGAAAGAGTCAATTTTTGACAGTTTAGTTTTTTGGGGTTTTTTGGTTGGTTTTTTTTTTTTTTTTAAGTCATTTATCCAAAAAACCCAATGATAATACAAATATGAAGAGAAGGGAAAAAATCAACAGTTAAATAAATTTGTTTACATAACTATTATGCTTTCCTCAAACCCAGCCAGCTAGGAGAGGTCTTCAAAAGCCACCATTACCTACCTTTTGTGGGTTTGTATCCCCACAACAGAATATTCAGGGATTAGGTGATAAATCACCATGTTATCAGATTTGGAAGTGCAGGGCAAGAGCAAGGAAGAAGGTGTCTGAAGCCCCAGGGGTGAATTTCTACTCAACAGATTTTCTGTTCAGGAAGGAAGATGTATGTTCCAAATCTACATTCATTTCATGGAAAAACAAGCCTAAGGATGGGGCTTGTCAAAAGAATATGCTCTAGCCCCTGAGGAGGTGTGTGAAAAATCTTGAGAGTTAGCTTAATTTGACAACCTTCTAAACTGAAGAGAGCGCTGGAAAAATATAAATCCAAGCAACACATTACTAGATATAAGAAGATGTAGTAACTATTGTCCTATACTATTGTTAAACATAAAAGCTGTTGTTTTTTAATTAGGATTCTTTTTGTGACATTTACATTGGTCATTTAATGATAAGTGATTTAAGGGGCCATTGGTAAAATTCAGTCTTTCACATTATTTAGGCAGCAGGAAACCTCAAATGGAGGATGGGCACAAAACAAACATACTATAAAAGTTAACACTATTTTTTCTATCAATAGTGTATCTTTATATCTGGGTACAGCAATAAAGAGACATGAAGAGGAAAAGTCCTGCTCAGTCTTTTTTGTTCATTCATTTGTTTGAGAGATTTTTGTGGGGTTTTGTGTGGATTTTGGAGTGGGGGCTTGACTGGTTGGTTGGTTTGGTTTGGTTTGTTTATTTGGTTTTTTTAAAAATTGAAGTACGGTTACCGAGCAAAAGCAAAAGATCATGGAATCAACATCTTGTCATTTTATCAAACCCAGTAAAATTCAAGTTATCTCAGCACCACTTACAGAAACAGTCTAATAGAAATGGAATTTAATCATTTAAGAACACAGGCAGACACCAGGAAACAGGAAATATATAAACCATAAAAGATATGTAAAAAAAATTGGTTTCTATCCATGCCCTGATTTCTCTTCCTCCAAGAACTCACAGAACTTCAGTAACTATAGTCTGATAGGAAGATCTGCTTTTTTTTTTTTTTTTTTTTTTTTTCAGACTCTTAACTAGTGGCAAAATCTTTCATACAGAAATCTGCTTCTTCCTTGAAGAAACTCACTGAAGTCTAGACAGTAGATTCTGGGGAAAAAAATTATATTTCCTGATCTGCAATTTTACTGTCTTTAGAGATTTTGCTCCATCTCTGCTTCAAAAGTGAAGTTGGTGAACTATTCCTCTCTTGTACTGGGTTAGTAGAGATTAAACTCCAATTTCTTTTATTTCTAGTAATTTTCACAGGTTATTTCAGAAATTGCTTAGAGCAAAATTCAATATAGTAACATAAATTTAATTGAAAAGTTCATGTATTAGTGATTAAGTTTTTTAATGAGGCTTCTTTTTCAACAAAATCAAATCTTTGTTTTTATATTAGTAAAGAAAACTCTTTTTAAGATGCAAAATATTAGTATTAAACATAATAAAATCCTAAAATGGCTACATCACTATAAAAATTCATTAAGCCAAGCATAAGGAAGGATTTCTAAAAATCTGCTAACTATGTTAATATTTGTATTTTTCTTTTGAATTTGAGCTTTAGCGTTTTAAAAATGTGTCTGCCATATGTCTTTTTTCAAAAGAATTCAGAAAGAATCTGAAAGCAGAAATTCCCACACTGTAACATCTCTCCTCATGATAATATGCTAATAGAAAACACTGTAAGAATCCTGTTATGGACAGCAACATAACATGTTGAATACTTTTTTACCCATTTTAAAACTGTGCTTAATCAGTAACAATACTTGGTACGAAACTGTAAGGCCTTGTTTCACAGTGATGTATAACACAGTGGAGACCATGCTGGAAATTACAGTGTGTTGTCCTACTGAGAAACTGTGGGGAAACTGTCTTGAAAGACCCATAATTGCGACTGATGATCTGAGATAGACTTTTATGCTATGAAGGCAATATGAATAAATGCTGTTGCCTGTTGTAGCAAGGACAGCATAGTCTGATCCGAGATACCTTTGCTAGTCCCATGTTAATAAAATCACTCTGAGTAGCCGACATAAAAAATAATATCTGATAAAAAACATGGCTAAAAGTTGCCTTTAGGACATTTTCATCCTGTACTAAGATGTTCCTAAAGTTCTGAGATTTAGTTATCTGTATATTACTGTACAATGGGTCTTTGGAAGTTCATCCATCCTTTTTGCCAGATCATATCAACTGTGAGTATTTTCTGCAGTCTGGGTAGGCCCATGAAGAAGACCACCCAATTATCCCATACAGGTCAAAGGACAAGTTTCTGACAAAACTACTGCTAATGACTCCTCACATCTAACTGATTTACATAAACCCAAGTTTTAATAGTCCATCTGCATTACCACATTCCTTCCCTCATGTAAATTAAGGAAATGTTTGATGAAAAAGTGTTCATCACTTTACTGTTCATGTATTCACCCTTCATATTATTGTAGTCATAAATGTGAACACCTGAAGGATAGAACTATAAATAAAATCACGTTACTTCAAGAAAAATCTCAAAATGAAATTTTTCTGTCACTTTTCAGTTTGCATTTTAGGTTGTATGGTGGCTGGTGGGACGGGAAGGAATTGGCATCCAGGGAATTAACTTTGTTTATCCTGAATGATGACTATATCTCAGAGCATCCTGCTAACTCATAGGCACTTTTGCTGCACTAAAGAAAGTATTTGGGAGGAAAAAAATTATTTCATAAAAGATTAGTCACAGCTATAATTCAGAAGTATATGCGTTATATGTTTTCAATTACTGGAGGGCTTAGTTATCAAATCTTCTTGGCTTTGCTGAGAAATGTTTTATGATCCTTCTTTGTTTCCAGCTGATAAGCAGCAGCTTCTTGTGGCTGCAGGAAAGATTCCAGTGACTACTTCATCTGTATTAAACCATTTGTCATGGAAAGTTAATGGATTAGATTTTTTTCGCTGCGTGTGTGTAAATTTAATACATACTGTTTAAGATATGCACTAAAAACAAAAGTATTTATGCAAAATGATAGCAAATAATTTTTAAAATAGAGATGTGTTGGGAAAAAATAGCTGCAGTGGTATCAATTGTATCTAGTAATTCACTAAACCAATTTCAAATATGAATATAGGAATCATTTTCATTTATGTGTTTCCCTTTAGAAAATATTATTTCTGTGTCTGTTTCTTCATTTTTATTAGACATGCAGGATTCCAGAACAATTAATATGAAGAGAACTTTTGCTTTCTTTTTTCATTTGGATTTTTTACCAAGATTACTATAAATCCTTTTAAGAAATATCAAGGCATATATGTAAATATTTTATTTAAAATACTTCTCTATAAAGAGTATTCTAAACCAATGTTTCAGAGCATGATTCCAGTTAATCACAGGTGCATATGCTTGTAAAGGATGTATCAAAGCCCTATGATAAACTGTGGCTTGATTCTAATGAATCAAGAAGAGTTTTTCTTTTAGATACATAACTCAATCACATCAGAATAAAAAGCTAAGTATAAGTATAGTCTTTCTATTTATGAAAGTTTAAAAAACTCTCAGAATTAAGATTTAAGGGTCGCATTTCCTTATATAATAGTACAATACATATTTAAAGAAAAATGGAAAGCAGTCACCAAAATAAATGAAACTAAACTACAGTTAAGTGTTTAGCTGATTGAAGATAGCAGAGTGAAACAAATAGTACCAGGGAGCTGATAAAGTAAAAATATCTTCTTCATGGAACAGCTAGGAAAATGATTACTTCTTTTATCATGGCAAAAATGTTCATTGTCTCCCTTGAGTCCTACAACAAACCAATGGACTATAATGAATGGATATTATCCATACCTATTCCTATACATAAAATATAAAAAGTTAGTTGATTTTATTTCTAAAAGGCTTCATGATATTTGTGCAGTACAGAATGTATGAACAACAGAATGAAGAACATCCTGATGTGAGTTTAGCAAGATCTACTCAAATATCTCTGCAATATCTTAAGAACTTGACTTATATCATCAAATAAAAACATGCCAATTAACCTGAAATTTGAGCATTATTACCTCATCCTTCTTCACATTATCATGAGAAGCACAACCACAGATATGAAAAATAAAAAATAAAAAATACACCTTTCATACAACAACACTGTATTTTAGATTCTACAGTTGTAATTAATAATGGGACTAAAATACTCGTAGATATGTTGGATTTTTATCATGAAAAAGAATTTTTGTAACTATCTTTTCTTTCTCTATCCCAAAGCTACATTGGCCACATCCAAAACCATCTCTAGCATATTTTAAAATCTCAGTAAGGCACTTAACAACTTACTGAAAATGAATACTGAAATGACACCTTTACACTGGCCTACAGCTATATGCATTATGTGTAGTATACACAGTGCTTAAGTTATGAGCTGTACAGAGTGATCAGGGACAGAGAAAACACTTTTCCTTGAGATTGTTCCTCCACACAAAGTCCTAGGACCTCTTTTGTCCCTGCCTCCTCCAATGCAAATAATTCTATATGAAGATTTATAGAAGCACCAAATAAAGTGCTTCTATAAATAGGTTTAGGGTTACAAGGAATATACTCTGTGTATAAGAATATGTGTCCTCAGCTCTGCAGCACACAGATAATAACCTACCCTAATGAGGCATGTAAGTCTTGGTGGACACAACCTCCAAAAACCAGTGAGATTTTAATTAGATTTCATCTCAGAACGCCCTCATGGAGGCAGAAGTACCTCATTACCAAACACAGGCATTCTGCCAGGCATCTGTTAATCCTTTCTTCATGTTGGTGTTATGCTATGGAATTAGCCACTAACCTCCTTGTTGGTTCTTACTGTATGTCCATAACTGTGCAGAACAAAGACCCTCCCCACAACCACTGACGACTGTTGCTGGAACCTGTGAAAGAGTCTCACAACAGGTCAGATATTGACTCTTGCACAGATTTATACAGCTGTTAGCTTTCCTTCTCCATGTTTCTTCTCTCCTTTTAAGCAGCAACATGAAGTGCATCACTAAATATTTCCTTGCCCGCTTGTGGTTTGGCCATAAGACCATGTGAACAGATGTGTCACCTCTGTACTGGTCTGTATGGTGAGCTATTAGTATGCTCCACAGGTAACTGCTGGTGACCTGTTTAACAGGTAGTAGCATTCTGAAGGTGGAAGGTTTGCTTAGAGTAGTTTCAACCACATTCATATGGGAAAATTTGAGGTTCAGACATAAAAAGTCAGCATAATAAGCCATGATTCTAAACTACAGCATTATACAAAATGTGTATAAGAGAAAACAGTGCCATGTGGTATTTAAGCTGAGAGTGTAAATGAAAGATTTTGTGCAATGTAACCCCTGACAGGGGATCTCCGTTAAAACATTCATACATGAATCCAAAGGGCTCATTTCAAACATTTATTTAAGCAGTAGAAATGCATTAACAAACTAAATCAGCCTAATAGCATAATGTAATAAGCAGTTTGACTCCTTTCAAGGCTGATTATTTTCACAAAGTAGGTTTCCATCTTCTGTATATTGGCAGAGCATCAGCATCTAAACAAAAGCTGGCAGAGTGATCTCTGTGTCGTATTTTGAAGCATTTCATTACAGCAAATGCAGAAGCTCTCAACTGGATCAAATTATGATTTGTATTGTTGAAAGTCAGTTGGACATTGACTAAATTCTTTCACTAAACAAGGCAAGAAACGAAAAATTTCTAGAAACTGCAGTTGTATTACAGAACTCTCTTCTGGCTACTGAATAGCTGTGAGAGGACTGGTTCAACGTTTTGGATGTATACTTTATCTCACAGAAAAGGGATATAAGCCAAGTCCTGGAAATTCATCAAATCCTGTGCCAAGAGTTGAACATGTTGTGTGACACTGAATAAAAGAAAACATGGCTAGACTTTTGGATAATGGTCAATTAACTTTTTCCACAGCAGTTAGAACACGATGGGAAAATGTATTGAACCTGTCATAATTGGTTACTTCTGTATGACACATGCAACATGTATTTCAGACATAGTTCTGCTCTTCTTCTAGAGTCAAAATATTAAACTGTTTTAACATAAACAAATGGTTGTAATGCAATTTAGCAGAAACAGAAATGTTTCAATAGGATGTGAGTGTTGCATACATTCTCTCTCACTGCTAAAAGGAAGTATTTGAAAACCAGAAAGTGTGACTGACAGTAAAAAATAAGTTGGTGTTGACCAATGTATTGGGTTTTATAATCTGTCAGAAATTCAGAAAATAAATCATTTATGAAGACTATGAGGCAGTTATTCTTGGTAAATTTGTTTATACATGAATTGCATGCTAAAACCTGTTTTCCAGACAGTATCTTAAGAATGATGATTACATTGCTGACCCTTTTTTCTTGCTCGTGGCTCTAACTTTCCAATTTTTAGCTTAGAACAACAGTACTGCTTCTAACATGTTACAAAATACTCATAAATATTTACAGATTGTTATGAACAACCAAACACTGTGTGAGCATAAGACTATGAGTAGTTACAGATAGAGGTGATTCCACACACCCTTTTCACAGACACAAAGCTTCCAACCCATCAAGAAGAAGATGAAAAAGCTTTCTGTAAATATATTATATAACAAAAAAAAGTTTTCTGTTCATAAACAGTTTTTAAGCCAATTCTGATTAAAAACTTTCATTTTGTTCTGTACAGATGCCTGGAATATATGGCCTAAAGTGATTTCAATTGAATATTGATTGTTTACTTCAACCAATAAGTATTAAATTTTTCATATATCTGATAAATCATTAAAACATCATATACATACATACATACATACATACATACATACATATATATATATACACACACATACAATAGCTGGTAGCAATGCAACCATTGCTCATGGCGACTCATTGTCAGCATTCCATTAATCATTTTAGAGAAGCAACTACACTTTTTTTTGATTGTTTAAAGAAGAATACTGGCTTGATGGTGTTTTTCCTTTAACACTGTAACAGTCCAATTCTTTTGGTTAAAAAAAATAGACAAATGTAAAGCAGATCTGGTCCTAATCTTATTTTTTATGGTCAAAAGAATCTGTCTGAAGACTCAATCCAAACTGAAAATGATAAAAATCCATCTGTTCCAGCTATGAGGAAAGGCAGTCTAAGTGAAAAGTAAAGTCTCATGCTCTTTTGTTAGCATGCAGCCAAAATCAAGTCATCCACTCAGGTCCCAGAACACTGCATGTCCACACTGCACAGTGAGGTGTCAAGCTGAAATACAAAGTTAAGAGTCCAAAAGCAAGATAGTGCTATCAGCACAATGCTGGTACAGCTGCACAGGGCTGGCAATATTGTCTCCAGCCCTCCAATTATCTCATTCAAAGCTGTATCTGGCCGTGGTGTGACAATATGTTAAAATGTCTGCATGGCTTCTGGTAACAGATCAAAAATAGTGTGGCTAAATGATGTAGAGTGCCAGTCCAGATTGCTTCTATTCTGCTGCTTTCAGATATCTTCAAGCACCCTGATGAATTAAGTTTTTATCAGCAACTTTATGCCAAAAGAAGTCTCGTCTGTTCTCCTGCACAGGACATAAAAAACACATAAAAGTTGGCATAAATTTGAAATCAAGTATTTTGGCTAATTTGACAAAATAGAAGAGTTTGCCCAAGCCCATTTAGAGCAAATTGGTTCCTCATTTCTTTCTGTAGCATACAAGTCTAATGGGGGACACATGACTTGCTGAATGTGGAATACAGACATAGGGGAAACAACAGCAAATGAAATCCACAGAGAGCTGCACTCTTCCTTCCCTCTTCTTTGGGGTCCAGTGGATTGCTTACAACTGCCCTCTATTGCTGTTAAATATATCAGGAAAGAGAAACTGTGATCACATTATGCTGAGCAATGACTAACATGACTGATAAGAGAATAATAAACTAAAGTGTTTATAACAGCTTCTAAATTGCCAACATCTGTGTCTTTTTCCCACGACTTAATATTTAATGTTTTAGATTTCCTAACTTGAAAACAAGTAAAGATTTAACAATCTCAATCTCATATTTCACTGCATCTATTTTTTTTTCATTTACTTTTATAAAAAGTTCAATCAACTATGAATGGTGAGCAAATTATTAAATATGCATGGCCTTTTCATGAATAATACATAAGAACTAAATTTGTCAGATAAACTTCTTCTAAAAATATTTTGTTCATCTCTAAGCAAACCAACAACAGATACAATAAAAAGTAGACTGTAGTTTTGCTTTTTTCTTTGTTTTACTAAAATATTATTAAAAATATAGTTAAAGAGTTGTAGAGGTCTTTGGCAAGTATCCCTTAACATCCTGAGGATTTCATTCCTTGTGTGTGGAGTTAGTAGGCTGGTAAGGAGAGATAAGTAGATGTACTCACACCACAGCTGTAACAGTCCTTAAAGCAGTGCTTTGCCTCATTAACTGGCCCCAAAATAAAAATCTAAATAATTAAAAAAGGATTGGGAGTTTCTTGTTTATTGTCTCTCAATGATTTCCATACTACCTCTGCTCAGTTCTCAGTTTAAATGTAAAAAAGCTGTGGTATTTCCCTTGGACTGTTCAATTCTCAAACTCATCCTAGACTCTGAAAGTGAAGCTGGCTTTTCTCTGGCTTGCACATCTCCTACAAAGGCCCTGCAATCTGACTGTTAGGAATTTGGTTGATGAGGTGCCAGCTGGAACCAAGCCTGATTCATTCCCTGAGAGATGCATTGGTGCTGCAGAGTAACAAAAGACAAAAGTAACAGCAATTTTTTCTAGCAGAGAGTCTGAACACATCAACAGATAAAGTATCCTGTGTCTCAAAAGACCTTTGCTACGTTCGTGACTCTGCTGCTCTAGGTTGCTTAGTCACCTTGGACAAATTGCTCTACTTGTCCTTGCTGTCTTTACTACATCCATAAAAAGAAATAGTCTGTCAAGCAGATGATCTAGAGTAGAGCAAAGACTGCACAGTAATTACTTGATGTAAAGGCAGTCAGAAAAGGGATAACTATATGTAACCTAGTCTTTTTTAAAATTAAAATACATGAATACAAATATTTAGGAACAGAATAAATCTGAATGTATTTCTTATAAATGACACACTAACTTCTCCTGGAAGAAAAGGAACACTTAAACAGCTAATCATATTGACATGAAACCAATTAATATAGAGATGCTGAGGACAGGTAATGTATAAAATCATTAACAGCTATCTACCATTTTCAAAAACATTGTTGTACCAGTTACTAGAGCAAACCACAACCACAGAAATTTTATATTCTGTAGAAAATTATTTGACAACTCCATTAATACTGTAAAATTTCCTAGTTGGCACTGATTTGAAATCAGACAAAAGGTTAAATTGAGGAGAAAAAAAACCCCAACATGTTGTTGTTTAAATTTATGGGGGGTCCCCGGGGAGTGCCCCCCGGAGACCCCCGGGGTCTTTTGGGTTCGTGGTGTTCCCGTGCTGGCAGGCAAAGAGACTCAGATGCCGGTGGGGTGTTGATGAGGTGAGGGTTTATTCACTGAGGGAGAGGGGAAGGGAAAGGGGGGGAAGGGAGGAGAGGGAAAGGGAGCATCAGGAGGCCTCCAGGGGTAGAGGGGCAAGAGGGGCAGAGCCTTCTGCCTTAGCATTCTTATCACAGAGGTTCAAAGGGGCGCGGTAACATTCTCCAGCCAATGAGGTTACAGATACACGATACTGCAGGGAGGATACAGACTTGGGATAAACCATACATTTTCCAGGGGTGAGCCAGAGCAAACCATTTCCATAAAATGCAATCCCACACCAACACACTTAAATTAAAAAAAAAAAAAAAAGAAGAAAAAGGAAAAAGATGGAATTGAAAACCACAGAAGACAAATGCTTGTTGATATGCCAGCACACTCAGAAATAATCTTTATTGCCCACTCTTGTTGCTTATACTGTTAATTCACAAAAAACTTCCTGCCTCACCAAATAAGAATAGACAAAAAAAAATCTTCACAGCTTCCTTGTCTTCTAGATGTCTTTAACTTTTCTTTATGTGAATAAAGGAAATTACACATAAAGTCTCTGCTAAAATCCTTGAAATAATAAATTTCTGATGTTCTTCAAAACTTCAGCTATTTCTGTGTTGTCCACTGCAGTTCCTGTAAGACACCAAGATGGGCAGAAAGGAAATAAATAAGACATTGTTGTCCTTCACATTGTTAATGTACTTGCCAAAGATGCTCACCAACCAATGCAAACACTTGCAGATAAGAGAAGACATGATGAGACCAAAAACTGTAAGTCCACCACCTGGAATTTTTCTGATGTTGCTTTGATAGAGAAAGAAAAAAATTGTTTGCAGTGGACATTCTACAAAGTTGCAGGTTTCTTGACCAATGAATTTAATTTACAAAGGGAGGAAACTTTCTGCTGTCTGGAAAAGATTGAATAAGAATTAAAATGTTAATGAAAAACAGGAGCTTTGGTTTCTTCCAGGTTTTTTAAATTTGTTTTTAATGTAGAAGATCCAAACAACTTCAGTAATGTCCTTTTGTTTATTCAGCACTTTATTCTCATTCTCAGCTCCTGGCTGATTGAAGTACTAGTTTTCTGTTTACATTCTACTGAGCTTCTGTAAGTTTCTAATACTTCTGTGGGAGATGACATTTAAACCTTACCTCCCAATTTGTTAAGCCATTGAAGGCCTTATCCTTATTGGGAAAAAAAAAGCAGGAGGGGGAGGGTGGGATGTGCATGAAAATATGACCAACTTCCTTTAAAAGAAACTATTGGAAATAGCTGGATAGTGCATAAAACCAAATCCTCTATTTCTCTCTGGGGAGAATTTGCTCTCACATATGCAGAACTTTACAAACAGTTGCTTTTTGCTAGTAATTATTCAACTAATTCTTTCCTATCTTAATCTTACTGTTTCACTTCTTACCAGTTTATCAGAAGTGATTTTTTCAGAGAGGCTAAAATGATAATCCATCATTATAATCCCTTGCAAAGAGATCATAAGGATAAATAGTTATTCATATTCCCCATTCACATCTTGACAAAAAAAAAGAAAGAAAGCTATTAATTATTTATATGTTCCTCTGTGACACAGAGGTTGCAAAGTCATTACATAATAATAAATTGCCTATATCACTATAGCAGCAGCAGACATATTGTTACAAAGGCCATTTTATATCATTCTTACTCTTCTGTGCCTGTCAAGATCTCAGTGCCTCTCTCATTTGACACATGGAGAACGCTTCAACTAGAGTGGTGAAATGTGAAAGGAAATGTCTGTGCTGTTCAAAATTGAACCAAACACTGCTTTACTCCAAGGAGACAAGTGTGTAAGTGCCTGGGTGAATGCCAGTGGATTGAAAAGGTCAGAATTTCTAAGGAAACAAATGTCCTTGACAGAGGTTTAGGCTTGGCTTGAGAGTGAAAAAAGCAGAAAATAGTCATGATTCTTTGAAAATATGTCTACTCTGAAAAAAAAAGTACTGAAGATCAGCAGTCTGAGATAGAAGAAATATGTCTGACAAGCCTATATGGCAAAGAACATCTCCTTGTAGGTGTAAATTCAGATTTTAAAAAAATGCAGCTTCATTTGAAGAAAATGCATCTGAGCTAAAGCAACTTGCCTTTGCAGGACAGACATAATACAGACATATACTACTCTACAACTTCCTGAGAGACGGTTGTAGCCTCTGTAGGTGAGGGTTGGTCTATTTCTCCAGGCAGCAGCTGACAGAACAAAAGGACACAGTCTCAAGCTGTGCCACGGGAAACATAGGTTGGATATTAGGAATAAGTTTTTTACAGAAAGAGTTATAAAGAACTGTAATGGTCTCTCCAGGGAGGCGGTGGAGTCGCCATCCCTGGACGTGTTTAAAGACAGACTGGATGTGGCAGTTGGTGCCTTGGTTTAGTTGAGGCGTTAGGGCACGGGTTGGACTCGATGGTCTAGAAGGTCTCCAAGCCTTGTGATTCTGTGATTCTGTGATTCTGTGATTCTGTGAACTCATTCAGCCACACCTGACTCATTCCAGACACGAGTGAGGTCATAAATACTCTTTTCCACATTTCCTTGGTTAGTCCAGGCAGAACAATCTTAGATGACCTTGTACCTCCTGGTGTAGGAACATTCTTAGAAGAGAGTTCTCAAGTTCCTTGCTATCCACGAAGCTTTGTAAAGTAGTTGGAAAATTGCTGTGGAATGGTTACACTCTCCAATTAAGTATTATTTTCTGTGGTACTGCTGTGACATACCAAGGAAAACTAACATCTTCCCTGTGGGAGTGAAGAAGGATGCAGCAGAATGTAAATTTCCTTCTCAGGCCAAGAACACAAGCAGAAACCAACCAGGAGCTTCTCGAGGCTTTTCACATGACTCTACTCTAAAAAAGAAAATTAGCGTATGCATAAATGGTTATAAAAATGAAACATAAGGAAAATAATCTATTTAAAAGGATATCTGAAGATTTACAATAAAGCTGGGATGAGTTTTAAAAAGTAATTACACTGCACTTGTTGAGTAAGCCTGAATTCACAAGATGACTAATACCAGCTACTCGCTATTAGCATACTAGTTTAAATAACATAAACTTCAGTCCATGTTCCGCTGTCCATTTTTAGTGCAAGCAGTACAATCTACAAAAAAAATACTAAGAAATTAGTACTGTTATTTCAAAGCTAAACATCACAAAAATACATATTTTAAATGAAGTAGATTCCTTATAATGACTTTCAGCCTTTTATCATTATTTCCAGTAAGTCAGAGGCTCAGAAACAAAGTACACTCTGGGGGAAATCAGGCACAAACATGACATTTGCTCTTTAGCTCAATATAATCTCTGGCTGCCTCCTCGTTACCTTTGAGATATAAATCCTTGTGAGGCCTCAGTCAGATGCAGCAATGTTCCAATAAGTCAATCCAGTGCGATGCCTGTTGTGATTATCCCAATTCATCTTCAGTGCAAGCTGCTGATATATGCACATAATAACAAACCAGTAGGGAGTACTGAAGAAAATCTGGCTTTTTTATAATTAGACATGTGCTATAAAGAACTGCAGAGTTATATAATCATCCTAACAGACAAAAACAGAGCTTTACTTTGTTTGCTACTGAAGCATGGATAATTTGTTATCCATTTAATCTACTGTTTTCAACAGATTTATTCCTTTGCCTTGTTGCCTATATATGAAGATATCAATAATCTAAGCTTATGGAATTCAAACCACTATGATAAGATATGAGCATACTCAGGCTTGTCTTTCTAGATAGGTGTAATTGGTGAGAGGATCAAAGTTGCTGATCTTATTTATTCTAGCTGTTTACATAAGGAAAGCTATAATAGCAGAAGACATTTATGAGATATAAATATCCTAATGAATATGCAGTTGCTTCCAGGAAAACGTTTTGTAAAACTTGAGTCCCTAAGAAGTATTGCCACACAGACGAGGATTTCTGGTTCAAATGTGGTCACAGTCTTAGCCACTATACTTTTTCCAGAAAAATACATCTTTCAGGGGAAAATGAACACCCAGCATGTGGATTGCCAGTAGTAAGAGCATAAAAAAATCCCGAGTAATGAAGGGAAATGAGTGGAAAATGCCTTTCTGGTTAGAAGAGATCAGCACCCCTGCTAAGTCTGAGAAACTGAAAACCTTCAAGAAATAAAGAACAAAAAATGCTTCCCTGAAAAACAGAGATATTCATCACAATAGATTGTGAGGAATTGGTGTCAAGCATTATTTTTTAAGAGAAAATCACCCTTTAGGCCATGTATATCTGCAGAGAGATGAATTCAAACAGATTTCAGAGTTTGAATCACAAAAGAAATGTATCCCAGAAGGAGAAATTTTATATACCTACCTCCCATTGATTCCAATATCATACAACAAGATTTACCACATTTAGTAAATATTTTCACTGTTTTACAGACCATCACAGCATTATTAAAGTTCTTTTGATTTAGGCTAATCATCATCTGGTTCTCCTTTATGCCAGCATCTACTGGAGTGCAAATATAGACAGGATTTACTGGCATAATAAGTAACCTTAGTGAGGAGGGTAGTCCTCCCCACAACTAACTGCAGTGTAAGACTGTAAAATGTGTCATCTGCATTTATTTAGAGGATAAATTTGCTATTTTTTCTTAATACTGTATGCCCTGAAAATAATTTTTTTTAATTGCCTTTTTACTATTTTTTTTCTGTCTTCTTCAGCAGCTGTCTGCCTTTATCTGTTCTTTGGTATCACATCTCAGGAGATTTTTCTGCTTACATGCTGCCATCCAGCTAGAGTCTGCCAAGAGGACACTAGTGATCATTTAAAGTAATACCAAAATCCATATTCTGTCTCATTTGAGGGTCTATATGAGAATATAGTAAACAATAAAACTAGAATTATTTAAAAATATAAATATTTTTCCCTACTGCACCCAAAGCATTTTCTATTCCACAGTTATTTATATTGCTGTTCACCAGCTGGATTCTGCTTTGGACTTGAGTAGCTGATTGTCTAAAGGCTCTTAAGCACCTGCAATTGCAACTTATTGCATTCTATTTCTCCATTTAATATAAACAGAATAATTATTTACATATCTCAATATGCTATAACACTATAAAATGACCACGTTATGAGGGAGAGCATATTGGATTTCATAGGAATGACTGAGCAACATTGCTTTTTAATTGTCTCTAGTACCTGTTTTTCATCACTTGCAGAAGACCTAAAATCAATTGGTATTGAAATGTAAAAATGTAAATCTGAAATGTAAAAATGTGTCAAATGAATATATTCGTGCAAAGCAGCAGCAATGATAACACTAATATGTCTCTTGCAATAAGCTGTGCATTAAACTCTCTCTAGAAATTACGAGATGCATCACAATCCCTCATAGAAAATCCACAGGAGAATAGTCAATTTTACTAACTTTGTGTTAATTTTTTTTCTCTGCTGATACCATGTCAGATTCCAACTGTCAAAACCAAAAAGGATGCAAATATAATATGAGAAAAAAAATCTAATTTGCAATATCTTTTACCTTTTAAATGAAAAAGGATAGAAATTTATAAAATGTCCCTGATTTTGTTGGCTTCTCCTTGATCAGACAGAACAACCCAGAACAGGGAAAAGATTAAAGACATGGGAATTAAGAATTAGGGTTTTGCAGCTAAGTTGTCTCTGTGCTGAAAACGTATCTGTGTGCCCATGTAAGGAAGTCAAATAGACATATATACCTATCTATCTCTGTATTGGTGGAGTTTGTTCCATATGATGCTATAAACACTTGTTTGTGCAAAACCACTTTGTGAAAGCAAGATGTAAGCTCTTTGTGTTTAATCTAATTCCATGTTTTCATCATGTAACAGAGATGGCAAATTTGCCATCTATACAGATAGAACCAAACCCTGTCTCCTCCTATCAGAAGAGACTTAGAGAAGAGCAAAATTGTTTTATCGTTGTGAAAACACACAGGTCAATTTACAATTGTGGATGCATAAATATGGGACCAATCAATAAAAAATACGGCAAACTTTCAGAAATTTTTGTTAGTCTGTTCAAGAAATTGCAGTTTATATTACTTCCTATCCTGTCTTAGACTGCATATCCTTACTATAAAAACACTGCAGGATATTTTATAAAAGAATCTAAATATATTTTTATGCTGTAGGGCTCTTAATTTACCTTTGTTTCAAGATTTCTGGGGAAATCTTCACTTACAAAAGAGAAGGACACATGCTTGTTATTATAATTTTAGGGAAAATACTTTTCCAAAGCAATTGCATTACACATTTTTAACCTAAGATTGTGAAATAGCATAAACAAGGTTTCATTTCAAGACATGATAACCCCTCATTGCTGTTTAGTTCATGGCATAGTATGTGTGTAAAATTGACATATAATGTGTAAAGTTCTTACAGACAGTTTAATCCTGGCTGAACCATATAGGTGTAAAAAAATATGTAATGAGTACACTTAAATAATGATGAAATGATAGAGGTATCAGTTTTCCTCTCTCTTTACATCATTGCATACGTATAAGTAATATGAGAATTTTTCTCAACTAAGAAAAGTTAATATTCTTACACATTTGTTGGTGGAAAGAATCTACATTTCTATCCAAAAGCCTCAAATCGTCACAACCTCCAAATATATTGCAAAGTTCAGGAATATTCTGACAAGAAAACTTAATAATGTACCTCTATCAAATAAAGGTTTGTGACATCATTCATATCTGTTTTCTCTATACTCAAAAAAAGTGTATTTTTTGCTTTATTCTAAAATTAAATTAATTAAAACTAAATTAATTGTGCAGAGCTTGTTATACTAAATGAAAAATATGCACATTTTCATCAGTGAAACTGAAAAAAACAACTGGAATGGGATACTGATTTTCATATAATACATTTATGAAATAACTATTATTAGAAATATTGTATTTCACACCCACTAAATAGAGAAGAGCCTCCAGAAAGAGAGGAGAGCTAAGGGTGGCAGCAGGGCCTCCTTAAGAAGGAACACAGCCTTACTGTATCTGAACAGGTGTGGTCGGGTGATGAAGAGCAGGGTTGGCCACAGTCCAGCCAGCCAGGCAGATCTGTAGTGGGAATGCAGGTCCCAGGTCAAGCTGGGGAGAGGATTCTGCCACAGCCAGGGATGGGCAAGACACTCACACAGGAGAAACTGCAACATAATTTGGGCAGGGACTGATGGTGCCAATCAACAGCCAGGCAAGGGGATGCTCGTTTAATCTCTTCTTTTACATGGCTGCACCACATCAGAGCAAACTTTGAACATGGACAGCTAAATTCCTGAGGGTTGTTAGGGTTGCAACGGCTGAGAACAGAGAAAAATATTTCAGGACAGCAAGATCCTAAGCTGCACTTAGGGCCCTGAGAAAGAGCATGGCCTAGAGAGAAAAGGCAAGATATTTGTTTGAGATGTCACTGAGATATCCTAGCAACAGTAGAAATCAGTGACTGTAAGAAACTGATTCAGATGAAGGATATTTATTAACACTAGAGTGTGACTCTAAGTCCAGGAGATTTTGAGTAATAGCATTTGACTTCTGGGAAAAGAAATACCCTGCAGATTTCTAGCTAAATATTCCCCATGGGCAGTTTCCACGATGTGCTACTGTTCTACTGTATAAGAAATACACTTCCATCAGCTTCCACCACTTCTCTCTATAAATGATGACTCCTGACAGGATTATACCTCCAACCACACAATTGCTGTGTTTGCTGTGCTGTTGAAGACTGGCCCAGGTATTTCCAGATAGGACACTTTATCAGAAATGTTTGCAATTAAAAGCCAGCATACAGAGGAAGGTACATGTGAAACATAGCTCTCCTGAGAAACAAGAAATCAATCCTAATCAAGCTGTTGTCTGAGAAGTAGACTTTTGTTGTTAGACTTTTGAATAAATAAGAGTAATTTTTATGAAACATATCTTTTTAAAACAAATCTTAATTCCCCTCATACAACTTCTTTCTTCTTCCTCTTACATAAGCATAGCATACACATGCATCCCCTAGATATAATATTGCATTCCTTTAGAAAACATTTTGTGAGCTGGTTTATCAGGTGATTTTTAAAATAAATAACAATTTATTTAATTGCTGCCTATTATTATAGCCAAAATTTTTACCTCTGTTTAAAATACAACAGAACATGTGTGGGGTGGGGCAGAACTATGGTTATTCCTGTGTCAGAGAAATCACAGTAGATTGGCAGAGTTTGAAGACAACCTGGCAAATATCTGCAGGACCTTTTCCCTTGCAACAGCACTGCATTGTTGTGAAAATTTTTCAGAATAGAATGAAGAATAGAATCGTAGAATTGATTCATAGAATGGTTGGTGTTGGAAGGGTCCTTTAAGATAAAAGAATCATAGAATGATTTATGTTGGAAAAGACTTCTTAGATCACTGAGTCCAACCATCAAACTAACACTTCCAAGTCCACCATAAAACCATGTCCCATCTTGTTCCCTCCCTCCCTCCACTATGTGCAGGGACACCTTCCACTAGACTAGCCTTCCCAGGGTCCCATCCAGCCTGGTCTTGAACATCTCCCAAGATGGGGAGAAACCCATTCCAGTGTCTCATGACCTTCACAGGAAAGAATTTCTTCCTCATAACTTATCTAAACCCAATCTCAGTCAATTTGAAGCCATTCCCCCTTGTCCTATCACTGCATGCTCTTTTAAGGAGTCCCTCCCCAGGCCCCCTTTGGGTACTGGCAGGTTCATCAAGGTCTCCCCAGAGCCTTCTCTGGGCTGAGTAAATCAAGCAGAAATCTGTAAAGCAGAGAAGAATGAGAAAAATATCATAGTTGTGCTGCATCCTCCAGTGTGACTTACATGGGTATACAAGTTCAACTAGACCCAGGAAATTTGCTAGCATGGTTCTGAATGGTTAACCATTTCCATCTCTTTACATAATTATATTCTAACTGTGTTTGTTCTAGACTAAATTATGATTATAAGATTTAACTAGATTTTATAAATTTAACTATGATTATCATTTAACTATGAAATAAGACACTGGTCTTATACTGGGGTTAATTTCCTAGCTTTTCAAATTCTTTGTGACTTTGTTTCCATCTTTGCTTTTTAGTTGTGTGAATTCTGTGTTGAATATTTTCAGAATTTGGACAATAAAGAGCAAAGCAAGCTCTCATCTTGCTCAGTGAGACTGATAGGACTCATCAAGATAGTTACTGAGTAGTGTAGTCAATATATAGCTTTAATTTCCAAGTTCTGTAAGTCTATCTCACATTAATATTAATCATTTAAGTATTGTCAAAATTCAGTGTATTACTATTAGGTAAGCTTCATTCTGTTTCAAGATAACTCTAAACTATGTTTTGGAAGAAGAGATAAACACAGGAGGAATTAAAATATTGGAATTATATGACTTTCTTTTTTCACATCGGAGAAGAGTCACAACTAACATCATCTAAACACTGTTTTAATTTGCTTTGGTGAACTTGAACCACTCAATTTAATAATTTCATGAAGGATGACTGTGCCTCAGGCTGAAATGTCCTTGAAAATGCCACTTAAAACAATTCAGATGTTTCTGAGAACAAGATCAGAGAAGAAAAATCTATTGTTCTGCCCTTACTGAAAGTATCAAGGTAATAATTTTTTAAGCTATTGCACCATCTCTCTGTTTCAGAGCATGAAATGGAACTTCAGTCCTATCTTAATGAAAAAAGCTGAAATTTGAATCAATTGCCTATCTCTGAAAACCTCTGTGGACCTTCTCATATTTTCAATATGAGTAGACTGTGACTGTTGAACACCCAAACAAAGGATCTACACTTTTTTTAAGGTCCATTCCTGGTCATAAGATACAAAAGAGTTACATATAAAGAATTCTTTCTCTTATTTTCAAGAGGCTATTATGCCTCCAGAAACATAAAATGCTAGCTCTGGATGTAAGTAAAGAGTTCCACTATGACATAAAGAAAGGTGACTTAAATGAAGAGATTCAAATTAAGGTTCCACAGGTAGGAGTAACTATGGAGTTAACTGTCTTAAAGATCAATGAGTACTTAATGATAATTTTTCTTCTTTAATGTCATCATTTGCTTGATTTTGCTCATTGTAATACAGTAAAATATCAACAGCATGCTATACATACTCATACATATATATTTTAATATTGTTACTATTGACTGCAAAATATGAAACAAGAATACCTTGCAACTTTATGACAGAGAGAAAAGCAACAACAGCTGTCTTATCTATCTGCACAAACAAAGGAATGAGATGAAAAGCAGATAATAGGAAGAAAGAAAACTTAATTTGATTCTGTAATCTTTTCTCTTCAACACTTCTCTTGGAAAGGAAGATCAGATTTCATTTTTTGCACTAAAATATGTCATATAATTTTGACCCCAACCAAAAATCTTTTCTCTTGTTCAGCAAGAAATAATACAGCAAGAAATCATAGCAATTAACTGAATTTTAGTCTCTTAGTTAAAAAAAGACATTCTAATGGTCTGAAAACTAGGGTCACTAATTGAAAAAGCAGTTGATTTCCCTTAATTTTTACTGTTTCATCAAACTTTTATTCAGATTTAAAAGTGATTGCTTTTCCTACTCATCTACAATTTTAATCCTCTATTTTACTCTCTTTCTACTCTAGCCACGGTTTCAGACAGAGGTAATTTTGTAAAAAAAGTGGTTTAATTTTTTTCTCTGTATGATCCAGTCAGCATGGTTTATGAAAGGCACGTCCTGCTGACAAAATTGATCTCGTTCTGTGACAGGCTGACCTGCTTAGTGAACGCCAGAAGGACTGTGGATGCTGTCTCCTTTAGGTTTCAGTAAAGATTTTGATCCTGTCTTCCACAGCATTCTCCAGAAAAAACTGGTTGCTCATGGCTTGGACAGGTACACTCTTCCCTGAGTAAAAACCAGTTGGATGGCCAGGCCCGGGGAATGGTGGTGAATGGGTACACATCCAGGGGGTGCCCAGTCACTGGTGGTGTTTCCTAGGGCTCAGTACTGGGACAAGATTTGTTTAGTATCTTTATCAATGATCTGGATGAGGGCATCAAGGGCAGCCTCAGTGTTTTTACAGATGATACCAAGCTGCGTGCAACAATTGGTCTGCACAAAGAATGTATGTTGGGATCTAGAGAGGCTGGATTGATGGGCCAAGGCCAATTGTATGAGGTTGATCAAGGCCAGGTGCTGGATCCTGCATTTGCAACAACCTCAGGCAGCTCTGCAGGCTGGGGGCAGAGTGGCTGGAAAAAAGCCAAGGTGACAAGACTTGGGGATGTTGGTTGACAGAAGTTGAACATGAGCCAGAGAGTGCTCAGGTCACCAAGAAGACCAATGGCACCCTGGCCTGTATCAGCAATGGTGTGGCCAGCTGGTCCATGGAAGGGATTGTCCCCTGTACCTGGCATTGGTGAGGCCACAGCTCAAGTTCTGTGTCGAGTTCTGGGCTCCTTTGGAGGAGAAATTGGGGTTGCTGGAGTGTGTCCAGAGAAGGGCAATGAAGCTGGACCTAGAATGCAAGTTTGATGAGGTACTGCTGTGGGAACAGGAGTTGTTTAGCCTGGGAAAGAGAGGGAAGACCTTATCACCCTCTTCAACTACCTGAAAGCAGGTCTTAGCTGGGGGGGTGCTGGCTTCTTCTCCCAAGTAACAAGTGATAGGATGAGAGGAAGTCGCCTCAAGTTCCACAAGGGGAGGTTTAGATTGATATTAGGGAAAATTTCTTCATGGAAAGGGTTGTCAAGCACTAGAACGGGGTGCCTGGGGAAGTGATAGAGACACAATCCTTGCAGGTATTTAGAATACATGTAGGTGTGGTATTTAGGGGCATGGTTCCATAGTGGACTTGGCAGTACTGGGTAAAGAGTTGCCTTTGATATTCTTAAAGGTCTTTCCCAAATATTTATATTTCTGATTCTATAATTATGTGAAATCTTTTGAGATCTTTTTGTTATCTTACTAATTTGCTAATGTTAAGTTTTTCCTATTCTTTTTTACTTACTACTGTTCTCAATTGATTTTGGTTTTGATTTCTTCTCACTGTATTATTATTCTCCTAAATATAATAATACTTCTTTAAAATCTTTTCTTGCTATTTCATTTTTCTAGCAGAGCCAAAATAGAATCAATACCTGAGGGATTTTTGAAATTATATTAAAAATTGCAATATTATACAGTCCATTTACAAAAAAAAAAAAAAAAAAAAAAAAAAAAAAAAAAAAAAAAAAAAAGAAAGTCAATGCTGTTTAATTTCCTTTATATTTTCTAGCATTTTCTTTCTTTTGCTTTATTTCTGGACCATAAATCTTGGACAGCTGTGCAGAATGAACAATGCATGGGACATACGATAATTTGTCACAGCAGCAGGGCCTAGGCCTATCACCGTGCAGGCCTAGCCAGAAAACAGACTGGGGACACAGATCTGGGTGCAACAGAGCAGCAGGGCAGAAGCTTGCCCCTTAGTTTATTTTGCCATTATATACCTGTGGCAAGGTGACCATAGATTGGAGAAGGGTATCTCCACCTCTCCTACCACATTGGTCCAGGAGGCTGTCATTCAACCTCCCCTTCTCTTGGAGAAGGAATTCATAACATTGCCAATATTTACAAAACATGGTCCTGTGTTTACAATTCACCAGCGTGAGAAACTGCACATTTTTCCTTTAATATGAAGGCAAACCAGGAAAATTCATGGCAACATAGGCCTATTTAGGATTATGAATGTATGTCTTAATAGAAAGATATTCAGTGGAAAAACTTATTTTATGTGGTCTAATTTTCCATATGTCCTCCCCAAAGCTGAATGACATGGCAACGTAAACATCAGGTTTATTAGGAAGTACAGAAATATCTCTTCCTTCACATTCATCTTAAGATACCCCTGATAAGAATAAAATAGTTCTTGTGATACAGTAGTTCATGAGCCATAATTTGGCCCTCAAAAGACTGTAATGGCTACATCACTTTTTGTGTTGTATTTGCATACATTTAAGGCAGGTTAAAAATCATAATGGGAAAAATTATGTAGTTATATATTTTGCTGAAAAAAGTTTTATCTGCCCTCACTATGCCAATGATATTTGTGATATGGACTCATATATCAAGAGAAAATAAGTTTTATTACATTAATTAATCTTGCTACTCATGCAAATGATGAAAATATGAAAAAACCCCAAACTTTTATCTTCTAATCCTCTATCTATGTCAGTGGTGGACTTCAATATAATTGCAGTCCTTGCAGCACAGGTAATCCCTAGAGGAGCTTTCCACAGCTTCTTGCATGGACAAAAACAAATTATTTTTATTAATGAAACCATCGATTTCTAGTTTGTAAGTACCATGTACCTAGTTCTGCAAGAATTCATTTGAAATATATGAGATTCAGACTACTTGTGAGACAGTCAGAGAGCACTTTCAAGTGAACAAGTAACTCCACTTACCTGGAAACTATATCAGGACAGACATTAACAAAATAAATAGTCTAGACAGCCCCCATTTGTGTTATGTGCACTACCTGGGAGGAGCTACTAAAGCAAGGGCAATAATATGACAGTTCAGAGTTGTTTTGAGTGTTCACTAAAATGCCACTTTACATATCTGTCTGTCACTCACTGTATCTGTCATTTATACAAATTCGTTATTCAAATTCCATCATTAGATTTATACACAATTTCCTATATATAAAATGAATCTTTATTATAGGTACATCAGGCATAAGAACAGTTAGATCAAATGAAGAGATCTGCCGTGTGAAACTTTCAGAGCACAATTCATCTGATCACTGTTAGATGTCAATTTTCAGAGATAACCAGACAACTCCAAGTGCCTTTATCTTCATTGACCATGGAGCCACTCTTGAGTATTTGACCATGAAGTAGATAATTTATGCCACAGAAAAGCACTGGGATTTATCTAGCTGCTTGTGGGCTTCTCACATGAACATTGAAATGTCTGAAATTATCCTCTTAGATCTTCTTTAGTCTATGGAGAGGATGTCATTTTACTAAAATGAATCTAGTGTGCAAAGAATATCATTCTAGATGCCTACATTTAATCAAATTTAGCCTTAAACAAAAATGTAGTTATGTAAAACAAGGTGAGATAAATCTCATCGGGGCTCACATCATTTTCTAACCATATAGAAAATTACAAGAGGACATGGAGTAGTCAATATCCTTATATCTGAAAGATGTGTAAGAAATATTTTTTCATTTCAGTGACCAGCAGTCGTGCTCCGGGAAGGAACAGACATCCAATTAACACAAAAATTCTGTCAAAACTTTTCAAGTTACCTGAGAATTTTATTTGGTCTTTAACTAATAAGCATTTAATTGTTTGAATTCACTAAAATTCTCTGCTAAAGATATGTTTTCATACATTGCAATGAGTAAAAGTCTGGATAACAGGTTATCTTTCTCCTGATTAAAACAAAAATTTTTTCTTAGGACTGGAATGAAAAGAAGGTGAGATCATTTGATAAATACTATTCAACTAAATTATACTGTTGAAAAGTTTTATATATTAATTTAGCAAATGTTAACAGTAGTAGCAGATATCATTTAAAGGAAGCTAGCACACAGATTAACTAAGACTTGTAAAATATTCTTTATTTCATTAATAGTCATCACCAAGTTGAAAGCAATGGGAGATCATTTATGGACAGATTTTTTTTTCTTATACTGAAAACAAGCCTGACCCAAAAAACCCCATGCAAACTATATTAAAACCTGTTCAATTTTGAAGTGGCTGATAATTTTAATCAGAGAGATATTATTTATTCAAAGTCAGAATTTCTTTGTTGTTGTTTTGGTTTTTGTTGGAACATGTCTTTTTCACTGAATGTTCATGTAAAATAGGAGATTTGTTATTAACATAACCAGTGTAATTTGTTTTCCAAATGACAAATTCACTTTTGTTCTTTAACCCAAGGGATATATAGTATTTAGCTCTGACTGGCCTACCACAAACATGAATAGTCAAATCATTTATCTGCTTGCTTACACTCTTATTTTATGTTTCCCAATGAAAATTCATGCTTTGTTACTGATTACATCAGAGAAAGTGATTTTATCACCAGATGGTTAAAGTATTCACAGTAGGCATTTTGAGATCCACTGTGAATTTATTGTAGACAACTAGGACAAACCCATTTGCAAGAATGAAACTTATAGCTGAGTAATTAGAGTACTCATCTTTGAACTAAAACAAATTTCTATATCACTTATAGTGTCAGTGACTGACTAATGTCTGATTTCATGTAAAGGTCATTCTTTTTTCCAAGGCCAGCAAGTTTTGTGAGGGAGAAAACCATTTATCCACTCGGGTCACAGTTTTAGTGTTTTGATTTGGAATGAGTTCTACACGAAACCACAAGAGAGTTAATTCAGGCACGTAAGAGTGCTTGAATAAGTTCCTCTTAATTATGTGAATTCCTAGGAAATTAAGTACTCTTAAAATTTTACTGGTTTTTATTTCACTTTCTGAGCCTTTTCGTATTATCACTTCGAAATATAGGGAGGACGTTCTCATGAGAAAGATCAGAAATTTCTCGTAGGAATCCAAAACCCTTGTGGCAAAAATGATTTTTGCATTGAAATTAACTCATGGAAAATTGCATGGTTTTGCAAGTTTTGAACAGAAACATGAATATATTACAGGAAAAGAAAATTCCAATTACCCAAAGTAGCTCTGGAGCATGTCCTTTTGCACCTCACTTCATTTACATGTTTTAAAATAAAAACTAACAGTTACTACACAGAGAGAATAGAAACCACTAGCATAACAACTATAACGACAGAAACTTCCATAATCTTCAGACTTGGATGTGCAACATCACATTGTTTGTATGCAACAATGGCCCAGCCCCAGTCTTAAGAATGGAAATGCAAAATCACATTTTTCTGAGACAGAATTTTCCTGGATAGAAATGAAATTAGTACACTCTACTGGCCTTTGATAACCAGCCTGGAGGAATCATGGAGCCTAGTGCTAATGCCAGTGACCAAAATGTATTGTTTGAGGAATGCAACCTTTCTTCATATGTAGCAAGCAGATAAGTTTGTCCGTGTTTTTAATTTGTCATATTACCATCACTGTACCTTTATATCTCTAGACATACCTTCATAATCCTGTGGAAATAGTTAAGGTGCAACGCACGTCCTCTCCTGAATTTAAGAGCAGCAGTGTGCCTTTGTCTTTCTACAGCTTGTATAAGGAATAGGGAAAACCATTATGTCTTTTCTTTTCCCCCTCTTCTTAGAGTGTAATATCCACAAAACAAAGAAATAGAACTTATATTTTACCACAAAACTCTTAAATATTTTGCCAGTATAATTATGCTGGCAAATCAACCACATTGATTTCAATGATTTGACAAGCACAAGAAGTTACACTGGCCAAAGCATAAAATGTTGTGATAATTATATGTTTCATGGTTTTCCCAGGATAAGAGGCTGATAAAGATGCATTCTCTTTCATATGCTGATCTAACAGAAGCAGCTTCTAGGTTGCTCTGCATAACTCACAGTAAGGAAAAACAGCTTCTTTTCAAAGGAAAAAGGTACTGTTTCAAAGCAGGCACTATTCCTTTCAGTGAATTAGATTTTAGTGTCAATAGTATAATACAATGTACATCTTAATGAGGCAGCTGCAGATCAGGTAGGATATTTCCTTAGAACGACACTCATGTACTGTTCAGAAATTACCACTATTCTACCGAGGAAGGAAGAAAACAAGAAAGGGAGGGAGGGAGAGAGGATTGGAGGAAGAGAGGGAGGTTTTGTCACAAACACGCTATTTTTATTTGTAGTAAGACACATACTTTTCATTTATCTCAGAGAACTCAAGATACTCCAGACAATTTTTGAGAAAAAAAACGTTCTCTCCTTCTTTTGTTTTCCAAGGAAAAAATCCCACAGAGTATATTTTTAGTTCATCTTAACCTTTAGAGATGCTTACACTTCCTTAGTGACCCCACTTAACCAGCTTTCTAACTCATGTCTCCTGCTGACACCTCCTGCAAAAAGCAGCTGGTGGGTTCATTTGCAGAGTAATAAATGCTGTCTCCCAGCCTGCAAGAAACTGATTGAAAGAGATTACGTCCCAATAGTGCTTGTTAGCTATGACTGACATATCAATATGAGACATACTTTTATTTTCAATCCTGTCCACCCTCAATTTCAGACAGAAAGGCATTTTTAAGGCACTGAAAATAACTAATATAAATTCTCTCTGTAAAGATTGCTATGGGTTTTCATGTGTCTCAGCATTATAATTTCCCCCTCATTTATCTCTCTTTATTTTTGCTAGAAGTCAGTGTGTAATGGAGGAGTAGGTCTTATTATTCCCAAGCTTGCTCCATCTTAAAGGATATTTTAACTGCCTTTTTAAATAGAGCAAGGCTAGGGCTTATTGTTGTCAGTTTTCTTTTAATGCACCAAGTTCAGAATCCATCCAAGTATTGGTCAGTAAACAAATGAAATACATGAGGTGGGATGATTACCCAAATGCGCTTTGGTATTGCTTGACAGATGACACAGATAAATCAGCCAAATAGAACAAAGATACAGGCAACTACTCAGTCCAAAATCGGTCCAAAATATGATAACCATAATTTATTTGGGAAATTTACTTAACAGATTTACTGACATAGCCTTACAATGAACGTGGTGATCTTTCAAATAGCTCTGCTTGTTTACTAGCTGGCAACTATGCAGTGTATTTTGGAAGTAGGATTAGTGATCTTGGTGACAGCTCTGTATTATATAAACCAGCATCCCCACAGCCAGAAAGAAGTCTGCACTTTCAGCTGAAATTTATTGACAATTTCAGCTTAAAGGCTAATGCTGAGAAGGCTCCACTTCTGTGACACATTTCTGCAAAATGTGCTCTTTGCTCATTACCAATTCCTGATCCTGAAAACCCATTAACTACCAGTACTACAGGGAAAAAAGTGCCTTGAGTGCCTTGTAAAATGTTACAGGTGTAGTCATGTGAATCAGAGTTAACATTTAAAACAGCCAGAATACATGTGCAGGAGGAGCTGGAGAATTCCCACTTCACTCATCTTGCACTCATGTACAAATGGTAAGGTCCAAACTTCTCACTCAGTTGCCACCTAATTCGAGACAAACTCCAGGTACTTCAGCTTTTTTCCCTTCTATTTTGAAAGCCAGCCAGCTCTGAATGCTGTCTCTTTCAAAAGAATTATTGTTTTTCGCAAGACCTCTGAAGGAGAAGCTACTGGTCCCACTGATGCTTTGTTTTATCTAGTGGTGCAGTACATGGCAAAGGTTTACCCCAGACTACAGAAGTACAAGCTTCTGTTTCCCAGGAGGTTTACCACAGCTCTCTGACAGAGTGTTCAGGGCAGAAAGCAGAGCAAAGAGTCCTGTGCTGGAATTATTCCTTGCTTAGAATAACTGGAGATCTGGTAGATCTTTCCCTGGAACATTCACCTACTTCACTCTAAGACTTGGTTCCTGTTCAGGGAAATGTTTATGTGACTTTTTCCAACCACTACTTAGTGGAAAATGCGCAGTCCCTGAATCATGCCTGGAAAATGGTCCAATAGATGGAAGGCCAGTCCTCAACCACTCACGTATGAACTCTTGCTGCTTCTTTGTCCCTTCTCTCTGGTCTAGTGCAGTATAGATTTTTGACACATAGTGAAAGAGATTCAACAAAAAGGGAGGTGGTCCCCTTTTATCTGCAGTCTAATGGCGACATGAGTCTCCCAGAGGGTGGAAGTTTGAGTACCCTCTGGCAGAAAAGGCATTGAGCTCGAGTGTGACAGATAGCAAAGGAACATTCAATCCAGTAACCAAAAAATTGCATTAAAGAAAACACTAGAACTTTCCTTTGTAACTATACTTATGGAAGGGGATTAATTAAAAAAACACATTTGCTTCGGTTCTTGTGACCATTATGAGAACTTGAATTTTGTTTATGGAATGGAAGAAGGTGCAGAGATTATCACAACAGAGTAACTGCACACAGGCACCCCTACCCCCTATGGGGTCTACCTGAGGTGGAGCTAACTTTCCCCCAGCACTGTGGCATTCTCTCACAGTGCTGTGCTGTGTTTGGATTCTACAAAGGTGTTGATAACACACCACTGTTTGGCTGCTCCTGAGCAGTGCTGACACACCATCGACGCTGGAATTGGGCAAGAAGCTGGGAAGGACAGAGACAGAACAGAGACTGACCAAAGGGATATTCCAAAGCATATGGTATCTGCTCAGCAATAAAGGCTTGGAGAAATAAGGAGGAAGGAGCATTCATTATTTATGATACTAATCTTCCAGAACAGCCCCTCAATATACTGAAGCCATACTTCCTGGGAAGGGGCTGGGCATTGCCTGCAGATTGGAATTCAAGAATAAATCTTTTGTTTTCCTTTGCTTCTGTGTGTAGCTTTTGCTTTTGTTTTATTAAACTGCCTTTATCGTGACCCATGAGGGTTTTTGCCATCTTATTTTCCCCCTCCTTCCCAGCTGAGAAGCATTGTGGGCACCTGGCATCTAACCAAAATCAACCCACCATACCCTTCCCCCCAAACAAACAAACAAACAAACAAACAAACAAAACACAAGAAAAGGAGAGAGGAAGTGCGTGAGAAATTGAAATTAACTGCTAATCTTTTTCTTTAGAGTAAAATATTGGAGAAAAAAAAAAGTATCATTACTCAGACTGTAGGAAAATACGAGTTAAGGAAACATTTTATTTGGTGGGGGACTACTTCATCAGTAGGCCAGAGAAAATCAAGTAGATGTTGACCCAGCTGCTACTGAAGCCTGGAAGCTTTTTGAATATTTCCTACAATTACACAAATCTCATCTGAGGAATTACAGATTGAAAAGTAAGGGCTAAATCCTCTGAAGAATATTTCCCCAGAGGCATTTATTTCTAACGGAAATTATTCCTTCTGATGTTTGAGTTAGTTTACTCCAGACAAGTTTGGGGGTTTTTGCACAAATGAAATGTTGCAGAATAAAAAATGTTGCTAACCACAGGTAGAAGTTATTATTATTCCATAACCTTTCCACTTTTTCTGTACATTTGTTATTTATTATTATTGTAATTTATTATTATTCCATAACCTTTCCACATTTCTGTACATGTACATTCTGTACATGCTGAGGTCTGATAAATTGTATTCCATTTCTTAAGAAGTAGCAAAACTTTCACAAAAACCAGCCACACAGGGACTGAAATTGTTCAGATACAGATGAAAAATGCTCTCCTTGCAAAAATAATTAAACCTGGTCTGCACACAGCTGCATGAGTGATTTTGTTTAGAAAGAACAGGTTTGTCTCTAGGGGAAGATAGGTCTCACAGGTTTGCTGCTCCTCGTTTAGATACTCTGTTCCACATCTGTAGCTCTTCTATGTTCTGGTATATGATTTATATGTATTCACCAATACTTTTCCTAAAGTAATTTAAAACATACCCATAGAATTATACTTGCCAAAAGGACTGTTACAGTATAATAAGGAAGACTGGAATGCATTTTCTGAAAAATGGGTTAATGAAGAGTGAGTGGGGATGTCTGCATGTAGATGCATCAGAAGGAACAGGGTAGGGCTCAGAGCTTCTCAACAAGAACAGTACTCTCTGAATGGCCTCTGTTAATGGCTCCCAGATCAGCCAGTCAGTAGCCATCATCAGGATCCCAGCAGGAGGAGGCATATCTGTAACTTGCATGCAGTCCCCGTCCTAGGAGAAACCCTGGAGACACGAGGAGGATTAGACAGCTTATGTCCCTTTTCCACCATGTCATCACAATGGAACCTGGAATTCACACCTGCATTAACCCCAAGGTACCTGGCTGCTGGACAGGCTCCTCCGACTCTGCACATCCCAGTGGTTCTGAGCATGACACTGGGAGAGAGTGAGGGTAACTAAGGAAAAGATGATTTGTTTCAGATTTTATTTGCAATAAATCGCCTCACACTCCTCATAACAGCTGGCAGGGATATTTCCTACAGGGCTGGTGCATGGTGGCAATGTATTTGTATTTCATACAAACACTGTGGCAAATAATTGTGCTAAGGAATTATAAATCACAAACACAAGGAGGCTTCAAAAACCTTTTGGCTAGACTGAGCACTTGACATCAGTTTCTCAACTCTGTGGGAGCAAATCCAGCTCTGCAGAAAGGCATGCAGACTTCTTCCAGTAAAGAGAGAAAAGTGTTCCATCCTGATAAACCAAAAACTAAAGGATTGTGAAATATGCAATTGAGAAAAATGCACTGGAAAAATTGAAATACTAAAGTAAAAGAATTATAATAACAGTTGAAGTATTGGTAATTTTCTGTTCAACATTCATACACTTTCTACCAGTTTTCTGAAAAATTTTGTAACATAATTTAATAATTAAAACAAAACAAACAACCCACCCCCCAAAAAAACCCCGAAAACCAAAAGGAAAAAAACCCAAAAAACCAAAACAAAACAAAACAAAAAAAAACCCACCAAAACAAAACAAAACAAAAAAAACCCCCAAAAAAAAACCACCAACAAGAAATTTACAAATATAAATCTCACGAGGGAGAGGTTATGTGACAGAGAAAATGATACCTGTTAAGGAATTGGTGTCAGAGAGAACTAGAGCTTACTCCTGAGCTTATTCCTCTAGTTTCAAATCTTAGCTCAACCCACACAGATTTTGACTATTCCTAAACAGAAGAGATTCCTTAGAAACATAAGGATTTCTTTCCCCACACTCCTCACCTATTTTCCCTGAAAACCAAAGATGTGCCAAATGTTAAATCTTTGGGAAGTGATGGTTACAGTGTTTGGAGTTTCCAAACCCAGCTAGCCAAATAAATAATATATTATTGAGAAATGCTGATCATCTTTAGTGCAAATGCTTCTTTGCAGTCTTTGAAGCATATTTATTAAATTGATTAAGAGATGCTAATTTCAGATTTGTCACACTGTAACAGGATTTTTATTTCTGAACAATGCAAAACCCTCTTATAGAAAAAATTTCAAAAACATATATTCGTTCAATGTCTGAAACAAAATCAAGATGCTGTTCAGACCTTATTTTTCAGTTTCCATGAATAAGAAATATTTTGAAAAAGCTGTTAGGCTGCTACTAGGGTTTGACTTTTTTTTTGAGGCTCCAGCCACATTAACAGTAGAGCATTAAATCTCAAATAATTTTTCTAATAATAACATATAATGTCAGGGTGCTCACTAAGAGCCGACGGACTCTGTCACTGGCTAGCCCTGACGCAGCAACAGACGTCGTAGGGGGGTCAGACTGCGAGCAGCACAAGCAGTACTGACTCCTGTGGGTTCTTGTCCTAAAGGGGCTCGTGTGAGCGATGGAAATTCGACAGGCAGTGGAACGAAAGGAGGAAACAATTCCAGATGAACAGAGGGTTTATTACAAACACCTCCCCAGCCCGAGATTGTTCGGGGGAGGAGGGTGCAGGGGGTTTTTGTCAGGGGCGAGTCGGGGGGGCAAAGGGAGTGGTCAGTCACTGCTGGCCAACCAGGGCAAGTTGCTAGGGGACCCGGGGGTGGGAGAACATAACTTGAACTAATCAGGAGGGGTTTCACAAAGGCGGGAAAAAATAACAGGCAGCTAACCGAATGTTGCATAACAGGTGCAGGTGCAGACAGGAGTCATGTGAGTTAAACAAAGGAACAATCAGGGGGGTAGGGTACAGAAAACCAGACGAGTACAAAAATATACAAAGCATAACCGATTAAATTAACACACTGCCACGTCTCCCCGTTTTCTTTTTACTAAAATGAACGAAACTGAGGGGGGTCCGGCAGATGCTCAGAGTCCAGGTAACATTCGGTGAATCAAGGTTGTTAAGTTGGCCACTAATCGTCTGCAAGGTTTTCACCATCACCTTCTTCCTAAAGCTCCTTCTCAGGCTCCTTCAACTCGTCTTCAGGAGCCGTGGCCATGGCAACCCGAGCAGCAGCCGGAGAGGG
The DNA here is from genome assembly GCF_021018805.1 of Prinia subflava. Classification (NCBI taxonomy): domain Eukaryota; kingdom Metazoa; phylum Chordata; class Aves; order Passeriformes; family Cisticolidae; genus Prinia; species Prinia subflava. The sequence goes on along the minus strand of NC_086250.1, from coordinate 32,731,777 downwards.
GGCAGATGTGGAACTTAAAACTAACTTAAATAACAATCTCCTGATTAGTCTGAAAGCAAGACAAACAATTAAAATAATAAATAAAATCAACAGACATGTTTTTAAAATGGACCCGGCCCATCCTGATAGGCCCCAACCTTTAAAAATGTTGCTCATTCAATCACCTGTCTCTCTTTTGATGTCACTGATCATATCTTGCATCTGTGCAATAAGTTTTCGAGTGCTCTTAGCCCGAGTCGACAGATTAAAACAACACAGACCCTCAAACTCCTCATACGTGTGATCGTGGAGAAGTATGATGTAGTCTATGGCCGCCCGATTTTGGAGGGTGGCTTGCCTCGTTATTTCCTCATCCTGCAGGAGGTTGAATAGGGTTCTGGAGGTTAAATTCGCTTGTTTCGCCACCCAACGTTCTAAATGTCCCAATTCCCCCATGGCCTTAGCAATGGAGACCCATGGGGCAAAATTCGTCATTGCGACCCCTTTAGTTTTGCTCCAGTGAATAATTTCCGAGTCGCAATCTGGGTCCAATTTTTTAAGGTCTCTTTTGGAGACTGCCAATCTATGTGCACCACTTTGTCTCTTTTGCTTTTCTTTCCAATCCGTAATTTGCATCTTGTTGGGTGTGAACAGCCCTACCTTCCCTAGGGTGCACGGACCTCCAGAAAGACGAGAGGGGATACCTGCCCAAGCCCGATCTCTGCAGATCAGAAAGACTCCCTTGGGTAACCTTTTGGGGTGGTTGTGAATTGGAGGGGGAAGAACTCCCTTGGCCAACCTCTCACACCACGAGTGGGCTCTGTCCAGCACCTTAGATTGAAAAACGTGCTTGGTGCGGTTGTCTAAAGCGTCGGCCGAATTGGTAATACTAATGCAGGCGGGAGCTGTAGTCGCTCCGAGGAGCTGCAGCTTTCGGGGTTCCTCTCTCATATTTGGCAGGGAAAGCATAAAATTCCTCTAGCCAATAAAAGGATTAACTTGGGGGGTCTTACTGATGCAGCGGGCACAATGGAGAAGTTTTTCGGGCATTTCCCACTGTCTAAAGGGAATCCCCATGAGGCACGTGGACATTGGGTCTGAGGCTGATGCTTGATTGAGACAGATGTGATCCTGTCCCATAGATTCCGCGAGCAGAGCCCACACGTTGGCTCGTGGCTGTGGGATGGTCCAAGCTTGGGTGAATGTTAGCAGCTTGGTCAGAAAGAGCACGGTCGGGAGGCTTAGCATCCTGGGTCCGGGTCTGAAAAACAAAACTGGGGGGCCAAAAATTATTAATTTGGGTCACAAAAATAGGTAAAGGACAGGTCATGGTCCCATTCCCACAGGATGGGAAGAGAGGGTCTGGAGGAGACTCACCTTCGACGGCGGAATGCCGCCGAAGCCACCTGTGGGACGCTGTCGTCACGCTCCCTCTTCCTTTTAATGAATGGTTTTACCCACTTGGCAGGTATCCATTTGATCCCGGTAGGCGTGAGGACACAGGCGTACCCACGCCCCCACGTCACCAGGTCAAATGGACCCTCCACCTTCCCTGACTCAGGCGATCTCACCAGCACCGGGGGCTTGGGATCAAACTGCCATTCCTTATTGCACCCAAAGTGTGTGGTAATGGGCAGATTGGGATTTTCAAAGGAACAATTTGGAAAATTGATAACATAAAGGGCTCTGGCCAATCTGATTGCCAGCGGATCCACCTTTAATACCTGTTGCTGTTGTTTAAGGACCCTCTTGATCTCTTGGTGGGTCCTCTCTACGACTGCTTGCCCTGTGGGGGAGTGGGGGATGCCTGTCTTGTGCTTGTCGTGGTTGGGGGGGGGTGAATTTCTCCAGGGGGATGTGGGCAGTCCAATCAGTAATCAGCTTTTCTGCTGGCACCTGGGTTGGTCACTCAGAGGTTTGGACACGCCTCTGAGGACACAAAGAGTTAAAAACCGGAGTCTGGGGGGGGTCGGCCTCTTTTCGGATCCGGGTTTTCAGCAGAGAGACGTCTCCAGTCTCCTTCCTCCCCTGCCCGGCCACGAGGCTGGGTGGGGGAGGGGAAACACGTGGTCGGCTCAGGTAAGCCGGAGCCCCCCCCGGGGGTGGGGAGAAGAGAAGGGACAGGACTGGAACTGAGCTGCCCCGTCCAGGATGGAGGGGTGGAAAACTGTGGAAGTGCCTGCTGTGTGTGCTCACCCCCCTCCTTCCCCCCAAACTCCGGGAGATGGTGTTCAGCCACGTGGGGTTTGCCGAGCCTGGGACTGCCCCCGCCTGCAGCACCCTGCCGAGAAGAAACTGTTAACCCTTGCTTGGCAGAAAGAAACTTTTCTTAGACATTGATTCTCATGACTGGTGGTTTTCGGAGAGAAGGAAGCAGCCTGGGACCGAGATGATAAAGCATGATTAGAAAGAATTCGATGGAAGAATGAGAGGAGTAGCCTTGGAGCTGGACTTTTCTTGCATAATGTCAGCCATGGACTGAACTTGAGTCTCTTTTGAACATAAACTGCATTTTTGGGTGGATACAGCTGCCCCTTGCTTTTGCTACAGTGACTGGTACTTGAAGTGAGTAGCGAGCAGAGAAGAGAGGGGGAGGGTGAGGTGGCACCCTCTGCCCTCAGGGCAGACCTGCTCCTGGAACCCTGGCCCCTGGGTAAAAAGGGGAGAGCTCGGCATGCAAGTATCCTTAAAAAGCCCTGTATGTAGTTTTTGCCTATGAGACAGCGGTGAGAGCGCTGGACATAGGAAAAAGAGAGTGTCACCTTAGCAGACTTCTCCGGGCGGTGCTACAGGTGACATGGAAACACATAAGGGGTGGACCCGTGTTTTCTGAAGAACAGTCTGTGGTGCGAGAGAGACTCCTCCCTCCCTTGCTGAATTGAAGATTAGTTTGTTTTTGAGTGGTGATTGTTTGATCTAAAACCCAGGGGTTGGTCTGTGAAGAGTGATGGGTGGGGAGGTAGAAACTGGGAGAAGAAATGTTCTAAGAAGTTTTTATTTCTGTCTCTGTGTGTGTTTAAGAGTATTTCTGTCCCTGTTCTTATGTAATTAATAAAGTTTTGGTGTTTTTTTTTTTTGTTTTCAAGATTTAAGCCTGCTCTGCTCTGTTCCTGATCTCATCCCACAGGAGTTGTTAGGGAAAAAACATATATTCATGGGTGCACTAACATCTGGCCAGTGCCAACCCATGACAGTGCTCCACTCCCCATTGCTGCAGGAAGCCAGCAAATTCCTTGGACTTGTACGCAGGGCCATTGTCTGTTTTGATCCCCTTGGGGATGCCCATGAATGAGAAGGCCTGAACAAAGTGTTGGATAACATGTTGGGCCCTCTCACCTGCGTGCGCAGAGGAATAGACAGCGCCAGAGAAGGTATCGACGGAGACATGAACGTACTTCAGTCTCCCAAATGATGGAATGTGGGTGACATCCGTCTGCTAGAGTTCACAGCTCTCCAACCCTCGAGGGTTGACTCCGGCATGCAGGGTAGGCACAGCGTGGGACTGACAGGGAGGACACGAGCCAACAATCGCCTTAGCTTGTTGACGTGTGAGGTTAAAACATCTAGCTAAGCTAGGCGCATTCTGGTGGAACAACTGATGACTAAGCTTGGCCTGCTCAAAAACGTCAGGCAACGGGGCTATCGCTACAGAGGCAGCAACAGCGTCAGCCCTCCTGTTACCCTCAGCAATAAACCCAGGCAAATCAGTGTGCGACCTGGTATGCATCACATAAAACGGTTGCTCTCGGTGGGAGACAAGCTTGACCAATTTCGAGAGCTGCTCATACAGAGCTGTGTTGGACACCTCTTGTAAAATTGCCTGATCTGCTCTAGATACCACCCCCGCTACGTATGCGGAGTCGGTTACAATATTGAGAGGTCCAGAGAATCTCTCAAGTGCCCTGACGACAGCGGCCAACTCGGCTATTTGAGGTGAACCCTCAACCACTTTAATATCTGCCTCCCACTGCCGAGTTTCAGGGTCTTCCCAAGTCATTACTGACTTGTGAGAACTCCCGGACGTGTCTGTAAAAACTGTCATCGCATCGAGAGGTCTCCTGCTCTGGACACTCTATAAAGCCAATTTAAATGTTACATCCGAATTAAATAATTTGTGAGCCGGCCGATGAATTGAAATTTGGCCCGTAAAGGAATCTAGAGCGAATTGAAGTGCTTCATTCTCTTGAAGCAGGTGCTCCAACATGGCTTTGGTCATTTGGCCTGTTGACAGTCCAATTGGCATGTGAATACATTCAAAGTTGCATTCTGCCAAATCTTTCATCCGCGTTCTTGCTTTGCGGATGAGCTCAGCCATAAGCTCTTGTGGCTGTGTCATTCTTTTGGGCCGATGGTGGCTGAGAAAGACCCATTCTATAATAAGAAGAGGGTCCTTTCTGCCTTGGCCCTTGGTGTTGCGTGCTGATGTTTTTGCACCCGTGTCCCATTGAAAAATGATCCCATGTAGATGTGGCAGCTTACCCAGAATGATGAACCGAAAGGGAAGCTCGGGATCACATCTATGTGCCTGTCGCAATGTCATTGCCTGCTGGACCTTCTCCAACGCTGCTTTTGCCTCTGCGGTAAGCACCCTAGGAGAACTGAGCTCCTCTCCCCCTTTCAATAAATTGAAAAGAGGGGCTAGATCTTTGGTGGTCAGACCTAGCCAGGGCCTTACCCAATTCAAGGCACCGCAAAGCTGATGGGCGTCCGCAAGGGTACGGACATTTGTCCGAATTTCCAATTTTTGAGGCACAATGGTCCTCTTACCAATCTCCAGGCCCAGGTACTTCCAGGGTGGCATCCTTTGGATCTTATCCTTTTGCAGCTCGAACCCTGCAGCAAATTTGTTACAAGGTCAAGCGCTCGCGTAAGTTCATCTTCGGTCGGCACGCAAACGAGGATGTCATCCATATAGTGGTGGATGACAACCCCCTCCGTGGCTGCACGCACAGGGGACAGCAAGGAAGAGACGTACTGCTGACACATCACTGGGGAGGCCTTCATCCCTTGGGGGAGCACCTTCCAGTGGTACCTCTTCCTTGGGGCTGCTTGGCTGATGGAAGGAACCGAGAAGGCGAAACACGGGGCATCGTCCGGATGTAGGGGAATTTGGAAGAAACAATCTTTTATGTTAATCACAGCCAAATTCCAATTTCGCGGCAGCATGGTTGGGGAAGGCATCCCAGGTTGGAGAGACCCCATATCTTCAATTACTTCGTTAATTTGGCGGAGGTCGTGGAGGAGGCACCATCGTTTTTTGTCACTCTTTCGAATGACAAAAACGGGCAAGTTCCATGGAGAATTGGTCTCCACGATGTGACCTTTAGCTAATTGCTCCTCCATGAGCTCCTCAAGCGCCTGTAATTTCTCTTTTGTTAGCGGCCACTGCTCAACCCAGACTGGTTTATCCGTCGTCCAATTCAGCTTCAGGGTCGGGCGCTTTTCAGCAGCCGCTGCCCAAAAATTTTGCGAGGGGTCAGGAATGTCAATTGTGACCCCCCACTGGGCCATGAGGTCTCTTCCAAGCAGGGGTTCCTGGTAATCTAAAACAAAAGGACGGATGGCAGCCAATTGTCCTTTTGGCCCCTTAATTTTTACCACACTTTTTGACTGTTTTGCTAATTGGAACCCTCCTACACCCCAGATCTGTCCGGCCACGTCCTCCAGGGCCCAATGTGATGGCTATTCCGCGGTCGGAATAATCGTAACATCTGCTCCTGTGTCAAAAAGAAGATCTTTATCTATTTACTCATCCCACACAGTAAGTGTACCTTGCACCAAGGGCTTACGGGTGGAAATGTGATGTACAGCATTCACAGTAAAGGTAAGATGTTCTGGGTCACCATATGGGATTGCCTGTGCGATGACCTGGCCCTTGAGTAAAAATGTGGGCGGATGAGTGCAGTGCAGCCAGAGAATGAGGGCCCTGGGGTTGTTGTGAAGTGTCCCCGGGACTACCTCAATCTCCTGTGGAGTATATTTGCAATCACCGACAACGATGAACTTACCTTCGCCGGTCGTTGGCCACTGATGCAGCTTCCTTGGGTCTATGGTCACAAAATGGAAGTCCCTATCCGTCAGGTACAATGGTCTGGTGAGATGCAACCTGTAGGGTTGAAAAAAGGAAGAGGTGGTGAGAATTGGTTTTGCTATGTCATGTTCAGGTGATGTCAAGTCCGGTGTAAATTGTCCATCCAATTGACCCCCTTTGAAGTTCCCTGCCCGGTCCACCCGATTGGGGTCGTCACGCTGGGTGGACCCGCGCTCCCCCTTCAGTTTTTTTGCTGTGCCTGGGAAGGCACCGGCGTTCTCGGAGGTGTAGTTGGAGAATGCTGTTTTGAAGGTTTCCTAGGGCAGTTGGCAGTCCAGTGTCCTTCCTCTTTACAGAAGAAGCAGTGACCAGGGCGGTTGCCGAAGGAGGGTCGCCGCTGAGGCGGACGATGTCGAGGCCGTTGGGATGATTCTGCAGCACGCACAGCCTTGGGCGGAAAAGTTGCCTGGGAGGGTGGTGGTGGGTTCCGCCGGGCAAGGAAGGGCACCTTCATCTGGCACACCTGGAGCATGGACTGGAGAGTGCGGGGCGGATCTAGGGGAAGACTCAAAATTGCCTGCCTACACAGGTCGTTAGCATTGACAAAAACAAGTTCCCCTATAATACCTTCCTGTGCACTCTCTGTCTTAACCTGAATCTCCACTGCTCTGGTGAGCCACTCTACAAAGGCAACAAATGATTCAGAAGGTCCCTGCCTAATGGTGGTATAGGGTGGTGATGGTGCGTCTGGCTGCAAGCAAAAGAAAGCCTTGCAGGCTATATCTTTATAATAGACAGGACTGCCGAGGGTATTAGGGCTGCCTGGGACTCAGGAGAAACATAGGTACCTTCACCAGCAAGCAACTCAAGGCAAAGGGGATTGCCCTGTTCATCGACGGCTGGAAAGGGCAACTGAGGCATTGCCTCTCGCAGGGCCTGTTTGAGTGCTGCCTCCCAGAGCTTAAACTCTGTGCCATTCATTAGGCAAGAGAAAAGCTGCCGGAGGTCTGCTGGAACAACATGGACACCTGCGAGATCAGCAGTGAGGAGGCCACGGAAGTAGGGACTCTCCCTGCCATATTCCTTGTGCGCCTTACATAAATCCCGAATGATGCTTTGGGAAAAAGCATGCCAATTGGGTTTTGGTGTGTCACCACCACGTGTTCTGCGGTAGGTGACCGGCGCAGCAGAGAGAGTGACCTCCAGCTCACCCTTGCTCATTTCTTCTGGTTCCCAACCGTGGGAACCGGAAATGAGGGCATGGGAAAATTGCTGGCAAGATGGCGTCCTTCCGGGGCGGGGAGAGGGACTCGGCCCCGCCTCAGGGGCGTGTTGAGGGGCAGGGCGAGTGGGCGGGACCTTTGGGGAGGAGGGAGGGGTTTGGGGAGGGGCTATGGGAGGGACTGGGGGAGGAGCTGAGGGAAGGAAGGGGTTGGAGGAAAGAAAAGGGTTTAAGGGAGGGGGGAAGGGTGGCGGCCATGTGGAGGAGTGGGCGCCATTAAGTGGATTACAGCCGCCATTTGGTGGCCGGTGTGATGCACTTAAATTAAACTGAACCTTGGGTTTGCAACTCGGGGAGGCGGGGGGGGAAAAGGTCCTCGATCAGCTTGGCCAGGGCCTCTCGAGGAGTCCCCAGCAGTCTGTCCAAGACTACTGAGGCTCGGGGACTGGGAATTTTTCGGAGAGCCTGGGCTAGCGACTCTCTGAGTCGTTGCTTTCCTTAAAATTCCCCTTCTCGGGGCAGAGGGACTGCGACTGGGTTGAAGGGAAACCGGGGCAAGCTGAGTTTCCAGAGAGCTTTTCTGCACTCCCTTATTCGTTGCTGCCGTCTTTAATTGCAAAACTAAAAAAGCGAATTTTTGTGTGTCCTTTTCCCCGGCGTTGCCTAATTGTAATAGTTTCTTTTCCACCAGCTCCCAAAACCGGGAGGTGTGGACCATCAGCGGGGACACCCTCAGGTAGTGCAGAAAAACCCATCTGATCAGCTTTTTTAAACAATCCTTAGAAAACTTAACTTTATTAGCTTCTAGCAACGCAACGCAACTGTAAAACACTCCTTTCTGGGAAGCCGACAGAGAAGCATCCATTCTGCCTGCGTCGTTTCTGGAGCCAGCGAACGTAAAATTGCAACGAAAAAAAAAAAGCCGCCACCGCGTGCCTTTTTAAACTGGTGTAACGCGCTCGACCGCCGCTGCAAAAAGCTGGCGTGAGAAGCGAAATCGAAACGGGCTAGCCGGCGAAAACCCGCACCAGCCGGCAGCCGCACGAGCCCGCGCTCGCACACAAATAAAAAAAATTTTAAAACAACCGAGGGAACGAAAAACCACCAGGGGAAACGAACTTGGGGCAGGGGGCCAAAAAACCCGATCCCCGGGGGTCGCGCGACCTCAGCCTGGGGGGGCTGTCCCCCACAGGCTGCTACAAGGGGAACCCCGTCCCCACCAACCCGCCCCGCGGTCTAGGGGGGTCTACTTACCTAAGAACCCCTGGCGTGGGTGCTACAAAACTGCTCCAGAAATCCACTGCTGGAGGAGGACCGTCCCCGGAACACGGCAGAGACGGCTGCCCTCCCTTTCCCGGGGAGCACTTCTCCGCGGAGGCTGCTCAGACCTGGGGCAGCGTGGTGGCCAGGAATTAATTCAGATGGGCTCAGCTCTTCGCCGGTGCCCACCAATCCTCTCCGTAAAGGCGCTGAAAGCCCCTTTTAAGGGCCCCGCGGTGGGCGCCAAAACGCTGTCAGGGTGCTCACTAAGAGCCGACGGACTCTGTCACTGGCTAGCCCTGACACAGCGACAGACGTCGTAGGGGGGTCAGACTGTGAGCA